>NW_027526335.1:109484857-109691878 GCF_048455015.1 Haemaphysalis longicornis | reverse complement strand
ACACAAGCATATCGGCCAGAAGACGCGGCATCCCGATTGGTCAATTTAAGCTAAGCGGATTGGTCAGTTTACAAACGGACGTGACGTAGAGTTATGTTGGCATTTTTTTGTTTACTGTCTTTTTTTCGAAATGGCGTGGACGTCGATCGCAACTGCTTCCAGCGATGAAAATAGTTCTTGCTTCTCTGCATGCGTGTTCTCGCGTCGAAAAAACATGCTTCAACACGAGAGGAACGTGCACCGGGCAACTTGGACGCGGAGGTTGTAGTTCTGCAGTTTTTCGGCGGCGCTGGAGGTAAGGAAACGGACAAGTTCGCAAGACGCTTTGTGTTGTGCTGGGGTGGGGTCATCGTGCGAAGTGTCCATGGGTAAAGCAGAATGCATCGAACTGTAAATATGAGCTGATGAATATTCGTTTTATTTCATCGAGTGAACGTTATTATTGTGTGATAGTAACCACTGTCTTGTTTCATGTCTTGCTCCGCTTCAGATTTATATTAGGCCTTGTTGGCGTGGTACTCTTCGCTAGTAACAGCTGCGCGCTTATGCAACGCAACGGGATACATGTTTCACTCTACTACCCACACCCACACGGGATGCCTTGGGTTCCGGAAACCTTTTTTAGATGCGATGCTGAGAGGAGCATCTCTTGCCGGCGGCCCTGTCCTGCGTCCGTCGTCGTTGTCGTCCGCGTCCGCACAGCTGCGTCTCTCCTCCGCTCACTCCCTCTCCTCTCTCCGATATCGAACACTCTCGCCCAACATGTGCGGGCGCGTGGCGCATCGCACTCTCACTCCGCCGGTGGGCGGCGCTGCGCGCTGTGCGCATGTCCAGTACTCTCTCTCTCCAAGGTCTCCTCTCCTTCGGGTGCGTTGCGCATATAAGCGCAGTGCCGCGCTCCGGCCGGTCTCTCAGTCGATGGTCGCCCGCGCTTGCGCTTGCTCTCTTGCAGTACCGACGATTGCTTGATGCGACGGTTCCTTTAATAAAGCCTCCTTCTAAACGACAACAACAACGTCTCTCATTATGCTCAAAATTACGCCCGCATCCCCTCGCGTGGAACCCAACGATGTGATTGAACGCAATTCACGTTCACTACGCGTTTCACACAATTCGACTAATCGACCCAACGGAAACACCCAACGGAAGCCCCTTCAGCGTCGCATCACACCAGGGTTCCGCGAGGGGAGGTGGGCGTAATTTTTTTCACAACGTCAAGACCAGTACCTACCCAGTTCGAAGCCGACCTGTGACGTTTTTTATGACCGTACTAGCGTGCGAAATATTTTCACGGTGTCTCATTTCGACCTTGTAATGTATCCCCAGCCTGAAAGGGCGCAATAAAGACTAATTTTCATCTGTTCAGATGAGAAGCAACACAGAATTCGCGCAGTTACTGTCGCATGTAAATATTATGCTGCTACTACAGTTGACTCACTAAACAGTTTAACTGTTATTGTGTTTTGGCTCTAATGTTAACAGTAGCCACGCATGCGGAAGCGTTATTCGCAACGCACATTCTGCCTTTTTATGGCTTGCAGTCATTGCCTGTCATTAGGAAGGAAAACTCAGTGTCCTACAGTTACCTGTAATAAAAATTACCATTGTGCTTGGGCCCTGTCTAATGCATCTGTATACCTTTTCTTTCTTTGCCGTTGCAGATATAGACAAGGAAGGCCAGTGCTTCTGCTTAGTGAAACAGGAAGCTGGGGTACCTCAGGCATTGCCGGCGGTAGGTTACCAGCGTATAGCTGTCACAGGTCAAAAATGGCTGAACCCCGCCAGGTGATGCAAAGAAGCACGTTTGATAAGTGGGAACCTGTAAGATGACAAGACCTTTCTCTGTCCTTTATAACCTTTTCCGAGGGCATTATTTACACCTCCAGGGCTTCTATTTAAGCATCGCATGAAAAGCACCATATGGGCTCAATAGAGGTAAGACTCCTGCTGAAAGAGCAGGTAATTGCAAAGAAGCGTGAGAAGGTGTGCCTATCAGCACCATTATGAACAGGATCAGTGTAGACTTAGCCGAAAAGACGACGAAAAGAGGCGTGACTTCAACCATTTCTCTCCAGAACAGTGCCATCCTAATGGTGCAACTAGTGTGCACATACAGGTGAAAACCATGAAGATGAAAGATGAGCCAGTTGTATGAGCAGCAGGGAAAGCAATAGAAAAACAAGTGTTAACAAGGAAAATTTTGCTTTGAAGAAAATTTAAAGAAAATGGGTCTGGTATTGTGTGCATTTATTCTCTGCATCAAACTACTGAGAACAATTTTCAGCTTACTAATTTCTTGCTTTATAAACTCTGCTTGGAGCTCAGTGCAGGGTTGTGAATTAATTTAGACCACCTAGGAATACTTGCCTTGCATGAAAATCTGGATGTACGTGCATTTTGGGGAGGGTGGTTGCCTTCAATAGAAAGACTGCCACTGCTGATGGGATATCATGTTTTTTATTGTAAAGAATCCCTTATATTTACTTTACAAATTGTTTTGCTTCCACAGAAAAATGCATGCGGCTCGGCTGCGAGTTTATCTGCTGTTTACACGGTTGTTTCTTCCCTGCAGTTGCATGCTAGATGTCTCCAATTATCTGTCCTATACTGTTCTTAGTGCAAGTCGACATTCATTACATAAGTTGTTTGAAAGGACTGCCCAATAAAGCATGCATGGTTGCATGGGAAATTCATGCCTTACTGCAGACAAGTGAGTTTTCCAGAAACTCCCTGTTGTGTGGTCGCAGCCTGACATATAGGTTTCCATGATGTTGAACCCAGTCGTAGAGACTGATGCACTCAGGAGACCGAGCTTGTTGGAATCGCCGAGCTCAAGTTGGCTGCTAATTAACTTGTGCGTACTTTTTCGTTTGGCATCGACCGCATGGCACAAATGTCATAATCAGTGGCATATCACAGGCCATTTTACAGTTGCATGCTAAAGAAGTTCCCCCACCCATTCAAAACTACATGCACGCTTGCCTTTTTACTCAATACAGTCGAACACGGATATATCGAACTCCAAGGGGATCGCGAAATAGTTCGATATATGAAAATTTCGATATAAAAAATATGAAATCTGAGACCTCACCTGTGGCGGGCGATCGCTTACCGATCGGCGCATTCAAGAATAACAAGTAATTGTGCGCTCACAACGCAACCGGATGCTTTATTTGCGTGAGAAAATCGCTGATCTTGGCCTACTTCTTCGTCCTGGAAATGAAATAAAGACGCTGGTCTCGATCTTCTCGAGGCTGTACATGTGCGACAGCCCAGTTCTTTCCATGTCGCTGCAAAAGCGGCGAATCAAGCTGAACGCAGCCGCCACTTCACAGCCGCAGTACGATCGTGTAGCCGCCTCCTCGTCCGGACGATCTTCGCCACTCGAGCTATTAGCCTGTGTTCCTGCGACCGCAGCTACGATATCCTCGTCACCGAGGTTCGCAACAGCCTGAAAATTGCTGTCGCCCGCTAACCGACCGCGCAAATCGGGGGTACAGCGACCACCGAAGAGCACTTTCCAGCTCGCGCGGCGTTCGATATACCCAATGTCGGGAAAAATACCGTTCGATATAAACGTACGAATTCCTATACTTTTACACAGAATTTTGAGGGGGATAATTTATGAGTTCGATATAGACAATAATTCGATATACCCGTGTTCGATATATCCGTGTTCGACTGTATGTATGCTGAGAATAAAGGTGTTGATATTTGTTGTAATTAAACTATTTCAGTGTTCCCTTCCTGAGTATGATCATTTTAGCTATATTTATGCTGTTGTGCCCTGTTTGCTGACTCTTGGTTATTTTCAGCATGCTCCTAGAAATGGCAAGCCATGCAGCACCTTCACCATTTTCATTCGGTGGTGTGAATGCAATGCAAATGGAGTTGGACAACACACAACTTTGGTAATGGTCGCCACTCTGTGTTTCTACTACTCCAAATAAACAACTTTTACCTGGACGTTTTGCCTCATGCTGTCTTTACTACCCCTATGCAATCTTAAGCAGGTTGGGAAATGCGAACAATTAGGGTAAGGTGCATGCTGAAAAATAGCACAAGATGACACGGCCAACAATCAAAAGCACCTGTCAGTACCCCGCTTGGGCACTTGTTAATTCTTCATGCAGTGTTTTGTGCAGCACTGCAACGACAAGCCAACTGAACCGAAGGCATGAGGTGAACTATGCACTTGTTTGGAAAACTATACTCGGCTGAAGGTGCATGGGAACTGGAGTTACGGCTTAGCAAATTGTCTTAGTGCATGTTGGTTTTTACATTTATTTTGAGCTACAATGACTGCACCGTCAACGTTAGGCCTTTATACTAGTATTGCCTTAGGCCGCATACTTTGAACCTTGTACAGTGTGTCTGGGATACAGTATGCTTTGCCCGTGCTGCCTACCTTGTGATTTCACGAGTTGCCCGAAGCAAACGAGGGTACATTCGATTTGCCTGCAGCACTTCGCCATTCCTTTTGGTAGTGCAGATTGTGGCACCCAAACGGCACCATTAGATTCAATGGCTGCGCAGATGAGTGCAAGACAAGTGTATGTCTTTGTCTGCACTCCCAGACAAGGGTGCGCAGAAACAGACCAAGAGTGCGAGTCTAGTTCTGCTGCTTACGCAGGATTGTTTGCAATGAACTGATTCAGGTGCAGGCTGAATCTAACGAACGAAGAGTGCTTCAGTTTTCTGGGCAATTGCAAGTAGTGTTTGCATAAATTCAGGAACAAAGCTAACAGTCTGTGGGAGCAAGTATATGCACAAATGAGCAAAGCGCGATTGAGAGTTCAGGTCGCTAATGACAGTAAATGATGAGATTAGTAAGAGAGACCAGCCACACAGGAAAGAAACAATATCAAGGACAGACTCACAAAGTTTTTATTAATATATGCACAGATCTATAGCGGTATCCTAACTGCCAGGGCCAAATATTTTTTCTTTGATAGAAATGTAGACAGAAAACTGATAAAAAACTTATCCCTTTTTTCTTTGCAGGTCAAATTTCACACAAAGCAGAACAAGCATTCATTGTTTTGTTCTGCCTGCATTCACATATCCTAAAATATTTTGCGGCAGTGCAGTGCACAAAAAACACTGGCACAATTTCTGCGGTTTTCTGCTCCTTCCAGGCACAGTAAAAAAAGTTAAGAGCTGTTACTAACTGTACACATACGAGCGCGTCCTTTGTTACCTCTGTGTTCAGTGTGCGAAGGTGTACGCTTCAGCGCCATCGGGTGCTTCTTCCTGAGAAAACGGCACTTCGAACACGCATCCGCAGAGCCGAGGTAGCGGGCAGTACCTTGAACCTAAGAACCACGCCGTGCTAAAGCTAGATCATCAGGGGGAAATATTCCGCGGGCACGCAAACGTTGCGAGCACACGTCGTCGTCTGCCAGCCCTGATACGTCGTCGAAAGCGAACTGTGCCCATGCTACAAATCACACGAAGCGGCGTCGAAACTGACACAATTTTCAGCAGGACATCACCTACTAAAACACCGTACAATGACAATTTTCGAGACAGATTGACACGTGCACCTGAACGTGCATGAACACTACACCAACATAATAAACTTAAACTAAAAAAAAAGATCTCATGCCACGTCACATCCTGTTTTCTGCTATATGACGTCAACTTAACCGGCCAATCAGAGTTCCGCTCCTTCTGGCCCGATGTGCTTGTGTCCGCACGCACCCAACACGGAGGCGTGCAGTGGTTTCCTTCCAAAGGGGTGGGGGCGTGTGTCTTTTCTTTTCTGTTTGGGGGAGCATGCTTGGTTATGCCATTTTTTTGAAAGGGAGTATGATGGCCCCTGCAGATTTTGTTTTTACATTCGCTTTCTTGGTGCTAGGAAAGTTCATTGTATCCCTGATTTCCTGAAATGTGTTACGAAGGCACAAGTTGGGGAACTATTCATTGTCATTATCACCAACAACCTATTTAGGACGACTGCATCGTGAAGGCCTCTCCTATTCACCCCCCCCCCCCCTGTTGTCCTGCGCCTGCCGAGTTCATTATTTGCTCTTAATGCTGGTATTTCATCCCTCCATCGAGTAAATGGCCGCCCCCGGGCCCGCCTATGCATGTTCATTCTGTTGCCCTTGTGGGCCAGCCTGTGTAACTTCGTCTCATGGTCAAAATTGCGAGTTTGAGAACTGCCTTATATGCTGTGCTAATGATGGAGTTTCTTTTACTTTTTTTGGTGCGGGTATATTCGTGGTACGGCAGGCTCTGCAATATTCTGGTCATGATCAGTGGTTTCATCAATCTTGTGGTTTCTCATCTCTGTCTTGCTCTTCTCTTGGTTGGACGTTTTGCGTGTGGGCCATAATTGGTTAGAGGGTTTCGGTTTTTGGTGATTGTGATTTGGGAACTACCTTCTTGTCTAGAAACCCGCCGAGCATTCTTACGTGGCTTTTCTCTGGCGGGATATTCGTACCCATTTTAAGGGCGATTTTTAACTTGGCCGCGTGGCGCCATCTGTCGTTTTTCAAACCGAGCTTCAGCGGAGACATAACCGTGGGAATATTGAAAATTATTTTGAAAACTTTTGTGATTAGACGCTATATAGTAAGCTTTATATTAGCTTTTTTTCGGCTTATAATCGATGCCTTCCTGGATTTCCGAGAGACCGGCATTAATGCTTTGTCCCCTGTTTTAGTTAGGTTACCCACAGTTGGTGCTAGCATAAGTCCCAGTGAGAGAGAGAGAGAGAGAGAGAGAAAAGGTAAAGAAAAGGCAGGAATGTTAACCAGGCTGCGGCCTAGTATGCTTTCCTGCACGGGGTAAAGGGGAACAATGATGAAACAGAGGAAAACAAAAAGAAGGGGAAAGGTAGAGACATAGCGTAGAGTGGTGTGCCCACCGGTAGAACACTATATACAAACAAGTTCAGTGAGTTCATAGATAGTAGTCTTTTGCGCTAGTCTTCTGTGTAATTCCGTCGTTTTAGAAAACACAGTACTGCTTTTGTCGCCTTGTCCGTAGATGACGGAGAAGGTCAGTGGCCCAATATTGCCTCCTCAGAGCACGGGCGCCGATAGTCTAGCTTCTGTAGAGTCGAAGAGAGTTGGCTTCTTTCCGATAAAAATTGTGGACACTCGCATAGGAAATGTCGTATGGTCTCTGGTGTGTCGAGACTTCGCACGCCTCTCTGGCTGCCATTGCAATCAAATAGGAGTAAGCATTTGTGAGTGCGGCTCCAAGCCAGAGACGACAAAGACTGGTTGCATCAGAGTGTGGAAGGCCTAACGGAAGGGGGCGCTGAAGATGCGAGTCCAGGGCTTGAGTACGAGCGTTCGTGAACTCTTTGGTAGTCCATTTCGATAGCGTGGTCTCCCGAGCGAGTTTGCGGAGAGTCCTAGCTGCGTCGGTCCTGGATAACGGAATGGATATGGTCTCCGTTTTTTGGTGTGCCAAGAGGGCGGCAGCGTCCGCACTTTCGTTTTCCTACAATGCCGCAATGACTGGGAAGCCCCTGACCCGCTTGGGTGGAATAATCGTATAGTAGTCTTATCTCGGCCAGCAGCTGTTCATGAGGTCCACGGCAAAGGGTTGACTGCAACGATTGAAGCGCAGGCTTTGAGTCGCAGAAGATCGCTCATCTTCGGCATGAAGTTTGTTCAATGGTGTGAAGGGCACAACGGATTGCGGTAAGTTCTTCAGCCGTGGAAGTGGTAAGATGGGCTATTTCAAATTCTGTGGACATGGACATTCTTGGTATAACAACGGCACCGGCAGAACCAGATGTTGTTACAAAGCCATTGGTGTAAATATGGGTGTGGTCACTGTACCGCTCCTGTAAATAAATGAGAGTTAGCTGCTGTAGTGCCAGCGTTGGAAAATCTTGCTTCTTTGTTAATCCCCGCCAGCATGCCGTCCAACTACACGCCTCTGATGAGGCCGCCACTCCCACTTTGCTGTACGACGCAGCCTCGAGCCTGCCCCAATATACCAGGCTTAAGTCCCGGTGAAAAATACAGCGTGCACTGTAAAAAATTTTTGCTCGAAAAAACAGAAATTTTCTGGCAGCTGTCCTGCCAGAAATTTTCTGTAAAGTTGTGTTTTCTGTTTTTAATGTTTCTGTTATTTTACAAGCATTTTCTGTTTCTCACTACAGAGAATTTATGTCAATTCCCTGTTTTCGGTTTTTCATGTTTCTGTTACTTTACAAGCATTTTCTGTTTCTCACTACAGAAAATTTATGTGAATTCCTTGTTTTCCGTTTTTAGTTTTCTGCTTTTTTATACTTTTTCTGTTTTTTAAGGTTGTGTTTTCCTCCACAGAAAATCTGTGAACCTTCTGTTTTTCACTGGCACCTTTTTTATAGACTATTTGTGTTGTGCATACATCGTTTTTTCTTACGAAAATTGTAATAATGTACTGTTTCACGTTTCTGGTTAAATTGTTTTGCTCATTTAACAAGTAAGGTTAAATTGTTTTGCTCTGACTTATTTTGACATGAATCTCTGGCAAAATAAGTCAGAGCAAAAGAATTCAGCACCTTGACACAATTTCGGTTATGGGAAGTACTGCAGTTGATTTCGCGGCTTTATGCTTCATGGGTGAGAATAATCATACCTTGAAAATAAAATATCACCCTGTAGCATATTGTTTGAAACTGCCAACACAATTACTGGTGTACAGTACACAGCATAAAGTGACCACTCAGGCACACAAGAAAGCAGGGTTAAAGTATCATTGACATTATTTATTTTTCTGATAAAATTTAAGGCTGTTGCTAACAAGAATTAACTCAGTTACGAACAACGTATCAAAAATTTCAAATATAAGGATCTATGAGTATGAAAACAAAAACACAATTCACGATATTGTGGCACAGTGAACAAAAGGAGACTTTCCGTGACAGAGGTGGTTTTAGACTAGGAAGATCACCTTTTATTCAACTTTCAGAAATGCCCACAAACACGCCACTGAGGCAAAACGAACTATTTACAGAACTTAATCAGTGACGTTAAACTGACAACACTTTTTCTACAGTGACATTAAGCTACGAAATGTTCACATCTCGTATTACTACAGTACAATACTACTACGGTGAGAGCTCCGATAGGACTAGGGACACATTTTCTTCTACTTCCAAAAAAAAAAAAGAACATCAATAAAATAAAACCCGACATTTTTGCCGCTTTCTGGAAGCAGAAGGATGCAACATAACGCAAATACCACGGTAATGAAAAATGAGGGAGGAAGTGTTGTGAGACAGGGAACATAACATCTTTTCCATATTAATGAAATCACAAAAAAGCAGAGAACATATAAATGTCAATTCATACAATAGCAAAGTAACCAAGGATGCGGCACGTTTGGTGCAAGGCGCGTCCATCAGAGACATCTTCATTGCTGCCCAGGGAAATTGGAGAGCCTAGTAGATTTCGTGGTCTTCCACCACAGTGATCAGGGATGCGACATTTGGAAACAGGAAATGCTGCTTTTGCTTTGACTTCTCCTTCTTTGCTCCCATGTCAGGGTTGATGGCTGCAATAACCCTGCAACAAGAACAGCATACGTTCCGAATATAAAATACATGTGCACCAACATAACAACATCGTTTGCAGGGTTTTTGGGATGGTATCATGATGTAATAATAGCTGCCAGTTTTTTTAAATCAAGTGTTAAGCTAGACTCAGGTGTTTGATAACTGCATTCCGTTTTCTTGTGCTACTGAGGCGATCCAAACGTACCACCTGAGCAAATGCAAGAAATATATATAGCAGGCTACCAACATTGCAAGGGGATGAATAAATACAGTTCACTCTATTTCTTCACTACCCGCTTCACTGTACACAGCGGGAGCAGTCAACCTCGATTTTTTTCCAAACGGCCAAACTGCTCCCGCTCACTGAGTAGCCAGTTAGTGTTAATTATTAATCACTCTTAATATTCGCAGATTATCCTACGTAGCTCTATCAAATTCAAATCCATGGCTACATCAGCCTTGGCTTCAGCCTAAGCGGCAGCGGTTTGGCCGGCTGAATAAAAATTAAGACCGACCGCCCTCACGGAGTGAATGGACCTTTGTCCAGTACCGGCCCTCCAGGCGGCCGCCACGGCGAATCAAACTGGCTGTAAGGCACGTCCCCAAAAATGTTTGGCTTTCGGGGAACCCCTGCGCGAAATATCCTGGTCCTGCACTCCCTCCGACACCCAGCTGTCACCAGTGCCTCTCACATTAATGCCACGGTAGCAGGCGCACGCTCGCGTGACTAATCTGCAGTGGCCGAAGCACCCCCTTTCCTTCATTTTTTTAAAATTTTCCTTGCTCCCTCACAGGTAGCCAAGTGCTCGCCGAGTGGTCAGCCTCAAACATTTTTTCCCTTTTTTGAAAGCCTTTTTTGTATGCATGTACGAACTCACTGCGAACTGTCCGAAAAGAGAAAATAAAAACGCGCAGCCCTAAGAAGCATAGCCGCTCTCCAAGCAGCAAGCTGAGGGGGCACCCTTTTGTTTATTTCACCCGAGGCAACTGCCAAGAATGGTGGACCGGCAGCCCGCGCATGTGCAGATTGCCACTGGAAAAAGGTCCAATGGAACTTTTTCCAGTAGCGATCTGTTCATACGGGGCGTGAAGTATATCTACAGCTGTAAGCCACGGCCACATAAAGAAAAAAAGAAAGAGGAAAGCTTGGGAGGACTCGAACCCGTAATTATAACATCCGTAAGCAGAGACGTAACCTTCGCACTAAACTCCACGACGGAAAACGACATCTGATGCGCCGAATTTCATTTCGTCTGTACAGAACTTTTAGCAACCCATGCTAGACAATGCCTATGTATAACCACAGACAACGCGCGAGGTGGTGTTGATTCGTGGTCATCAGCAGGTAAATAGAGAGGAAACGGAGAGTACGGCGGCCGCGTCTGCGTACAACATTCATAAAAAACAAAAACAAAAAGAAACTCATATTAAGGCGAGCGTCACTACATAGGCACGGCACAACGCTCTTGTCCCACGAGGCGACTTGTCGTTATGGTATTGGGTGGCACTTCGTAACAATCTATTTCCATCCAACAAGCCAACAAACAACAGTGCAGGCACGAAAAAGAGAGGCATAAATAGGAACTAGGCGCCGCCTCCACACGACATAGTTAAAATCATAGTTAAAATTTAGTACTCACCCTGGGAAGATGAAAAATTGAAGAAAGAAGCCCGCCGCTGTATCGTTATGCTGCTGCCTACAGGGCGGCCATTTGCAAAGGGCCGCATTTCAAAATTGCAGGAGCGCAACAAAATGACGTCGGCCGGGCGCTGTTTGACGATTAAGAAAATTCTTGTGAAACGTTAAAAAAAGTATTCATATTTTATTCTATTTTATGCAAATTAATAGTACAATATTTTCACGATTTCAAGCCTGTTATTGGTCAAGATGAGGAAATAACAGAAAATTTGTGTTTTTTCTGCTAACAGGTTTCTGTTTACTAACCATAACAGAAAACTTCTGTACGGCAACAGACATTGTATGTGAAAACTCTGTAAATTTACAGAAATTTTTTACAGTGTGGTGGCGCGGTGTGTAAGGCGTTGCGCTGCTGAGCCCAAGGCCACTGTTTGAATTCTTGGCCGTGGCGGTCGTTTTTGTGATGGAAGCAGGAGACAAAAACGCCAGTGTATCGTGATTCCGGCGCACGTTGTATACTTCGGAAAAGTTGGCGCGGCTCACTCAAACGCACTCACAATTTTTTTTTTCGAATCACCACTCACTCAAACTCAGACTCAATGCTGAGCAGCACATCTACGCTCACTCAAACTCAAACTCACATTGAGCGCAAAACTCAGAACTCACTCGGACTCAAAATTCAAAATGTACTCAGAACTTAAAATGTACTCAAACTCAAAATGTAATCAAAACTCAAAATGTACTCAAACTCAATATGAACTCCAAACTCAAAATGTACTCAAAACTCAAAATGTACTCAAACTCAAAGTGTACTCAAACTCAAAATGTACTCAAAACTCAAAATGTACTCAAACTCAAAGTGAACTCAAAACTCAAAATGTACTCAAAACTCAAAATGTACTCAAACTCAAAATGTACTCAAAACTCAAAATGTACTCAAGCTCGAAATGGACTCAAAACTCAAAATGTACTCAAAACTCAAAATAAACTCAGAACTCAAAATGGGCTTAGAAATCAAAATAAATTCAGAACTCAAATGGCCTCACAACTCTCTCGTGCTAGAAATTTACTCGGGGTCAGATGGACTCTGATTTCATTAGCCGTCAGTGTTTTCAAATTCACGCGTGGTAAAAATATTACGGGTGCAAATTCATGAGCTCAAACTCTTGCATTCGCCACGACATGACACAGTAGCTGCTGTGAGGTCGGAAACAATTTTCGTTGCAGATTTAATACAGCTATACCTGCTGCTCATGAAGATTAGCACTGGTTGGAAGCAATTGTACGTATATATTGGATACCAAACTCTTGATGTAGGCTCCGTGTTCGTGTTCATGACAGAGGCGGTCCAGGCTCGATGGTGTGCTGGGTCCCCAGGTCGAAACAAGCAAGATTGGGTGAGGGGACGTGCGCTCACTGCTCCGTTCATTTATGTCGAAGCTGTTTAGGGTTACGATTCCGTGCATTCTTGCTCTGCATCCTCAAAAAAACGCCTTGTGTCAAAGCGAACTGTCCCCGCAAATCTCTGAAGCGCGAGGCGTTCATGGATATACCTTTGCTGTTTTATTGCGTAGCATTCTTTGCCGAGTACACCCCTCCCCCTATCCCCGCCATGATCTTGTAACGCCCTGCATATACACAAAAATGCAGATATCACGGAAGTTCAACCTGTAATCGTTATAAAAGCGTAAATGTAGAGAATTGATAAAACTAAATGTTAAAAATCTAAAAAAGAAATAAGAAAAATATCAAAAATGGCGAACCGTGTAACACGGGAGTCATAGATCATCTCAGATTGGGTGAAAATGCAGAGAGGTGTGGCGCTAAAGAATGTGGGGTATCAAATTGAGGGTCTCGAGGAGGGAAATCACGTGGGATAAACAAAAAAGTGCGTCGTTATTTGCTGAGGCACTTGTATTAGTTTTTATTAGCATTTGCTAGGTGGGATGAGCTCTCGTAGCTCGGAAAAACACCACGCTGTCGTAAGCAATGACCGCCACCGTACCCAGCTCTTAACTTCCAGCGTGCACGCGTGTGTGAGTGTGTTTCTGTGTGTTTGAGAGAGTGTGTGAGAGAGAGATTGAGAGAGAGAGAGAGTAAAAGAGAGTGAGTGTGTGAGAGTGAGAGAATGAGAGTGAGAGAGTGAGAGAGCGTGAGAGTGTGATAGTGAGAGTGAGAGAGAGAGAGTGAGAGAGTGTGAGGGTGTGAGAGTGTGAGAGAGTGAGAGTGAGAGTGTGAGAGAGTGTGTGAGAGTGTGAGAGTGAGAGTGTGTGAGAGTGAGAGAGTGAGAGAGTGTGAGAGTGAGAGAGTGTGAGAGTGTGAGAGAGTGAAAGTGTGAGAGTGTGAGACAGTGAGAGAGTGTGAGAGTGAGATAGCGTGAGAGTGAGAGAGTGAGAGTGTGAGAGTGTGAGTATGAGAGAGAGATAGCGTGAGAGTGAGAGTGAAAGTGAGAGTGTGAGTGTGAGTGTGAGAGTGAGATAGCGTGAGAGTGAGAGAGTGAGAGTGTGAGAGTGTGGGTATGAGAGAGAGATAGCGTGAGAGTGAGAGAGTGAGAGTGAAAGTGAGAGTGTGAGTGTGAGTGTGAGTGTGAGTGTGAGTGTGAGAGTGAGAGTGTGAGAGTGAGAGTGAGATTGAGAGTGTGAGTGTGAGTGTGAGTGTGAGTGTGAGAGTGAGAGTGAGAGTTGAGTGAGAGTGTGAGTGTGAGTGTGAGAGTGAGTGTGAGTGAGAGTGAGAGTGAGAGTGAAAGTGTGAGTGTGAGTGTGAGTGAGAGTGAGAGTGAGTGTGAGTGTGAGTGAGTGCGAGTGAGTGCGAGTGCGAGTGCGAGTATGAGTGAGTGTGTACCTTTGTCCCACGTGATCCCCCTCGACGAGACCTTTAATTTGATACCCCACACTCCCTAGCAGGGCCATATGGAATTCATACCAGTCAAACTAACCATGACTCTCATGACTGTAACCAGGACGCATTATTTGTGTCCGACGTGATTCCCCTAACTGGAACCTTCAATTTGACGCGCCACGTGCTTCAGCGGCCTCACATTGAATTTAACCCAATCTATGACTCATAATGACTATCTCATGATTAGAACTACGAAGCCTTTTTTTATTTGTACCACATGATTCCCCTCGTCAAGACCGTAAATTTGATACCCTACACGCCGTAACGGGGTTACTTCGAATTTTACCCCAATATAAGACTCGCCATGACAATCTCATGGTTATGACCAGGAAACATTTTTGTATTTATCCCACGTGATTCCACCAAGACCATTAATTTGATACCCATCACATCCTAGCGGAATCAATTTGAATGTTAAACCAATCAATGACTAGCCATGACTATCTCATGATATAGCCATACCACATTTTTGTCCCGCGTGATTTCCCTCATCGGAGCCTTCAATTGATGCCCCGGACACCCAGTGGCATCATTGTGAATTTTAACTTAATTTATGACCCATTTTGGCTATGCCATGATAATAATCAGGAAGTACGTGATTACCCTAATCGAGACCTTTAATTTGACACGCCACACGCCCTAGCGTCATGAATTTGAATTTTAACCGAATCTATGACTTACCATGACTACGTCATGATATATCCATAGCGTATTTTCGTCCCGAATGATTCCCCCCATCGAGACCTTGAATTTGATTCCCCACATGCCCTCGCAGCGTCTTTTTGAATTTTAACCCAATCTATGACTCATTACGACTGCCTGATGACTACAATCAGGAAGCATTTTTTTATTTACCCCGCGTGATTCCGTTAATCCGGACCTTTCATTTGATACCTTACACGCCTTAGCGTCATCAGTTTCACTTTTCACCCAATCTAATGTGGTCATTATTCTGTCTTAAGGGGCGCTGCCCAGTCAATTCAGCTAATTCATTTGAAACAGCAGAAAGGACAGCCCCCGGCCCCATTTCCCCCCGGCTCTCACCTCTTCCTTTGTGACCACTAGCATATCAAGCCGTTAACAGTAGCAGGCGAACAACCAGCACGCCAGCGCCGCCGTGTGCTTTGCAACCACCCTTTCCCACGCTCTTGGTGAATCCGTCAGGAGGAAAAGTTAAGACAACCCTTTTTTATGACCTCACCA
Source organism: Haemaphysalis longicornis (assembly GCF_048455015.1). NCBI lineage: Eukaryota > Metazoa > Arthropoda > Arachnida > Ixodida > Ixodidae > Haemaphysalis > Haemaphysalis longicornis. The sequence goes on along the minus strand of NW_027526335.1, from coordinate 109,676,630 downwards.
GTCAATTATCACTCACGCGCCCAGCCGCGAAAATTAGGTATGCAGCAAGTGCTGACGGCCATGAAAATTCAACAAGAAACTAAAAAAAATCAGACACCCCCTCCCTCCCAACCGAACATGCAGATCGCGAAGGGTGCCGTACCCGCAGGTAGCCTGAATTCTGAGCCCACAGTGACGCATGAAATTTAACAGCCAACCATAGCTGCCTGCTAGGCTACTCATATGTACTCAAACTCAAAATGGACTCAAAACTCATATGTACTCAGAACTCAACATGTACTCAAAACTCAATATGTACTCAAACTCAAAATGTACTCAAACTCAAAATGTACTCAGAACTTAAAATGAACTCAAACTCAAAATGGACTCAAACTCAAATTGTACTCAGAACTCAAAATGGACTCAAACTCAAATTGGACTCAAACTCAAAATGGACTCAAACTCAAAATGTACTCAGAACTCAAAATGTACACAAACTCAAAATGTACTCAGAACTCAAAATGGACTCAAACTCAAAATGTACTCAGAACTCAAAATGGACTCAAAATCAAAATGAACTCGGAACTCAAAATGGACTCAGAATTCACTAGGTCTCAGGCGTACTCAAACTCAATCGGACTCAAACTCAGTCGGAATCACTCGGATCAAACTCACTCAAGCTCAAACTCACCATGCCACACTAGCCTCGCGCTCACTCAAACTCAAACTCACGCGTGAGTTTGAGTCGAAATGAGTCTGAGTGAGTGGACTCATGAGTGAGTTCGCCGACCTCTCGTTGAAGATCCTTAAGTGGTCCAAATTCTCGCGGAGCATTCCATATACGACATGTCTCTTAGCCCGCTAGTAGGATTGGGGCATGAATTACGGGAAATTTAAATGTCTGACATTCTGATGTCAATCCTCCTTTGGTGTGATGATGTAAGTGTCGGGCACGGCTGGAAACCGTGTCTGCCGAGCATGGTACCACCGATTGGGCCTAGAAGATACTTCACAGCGCAGGCGTGGCACTTGGTGAAAACGCGTGTCCTTTCTTTCGTATCCGACGCTGTACCATTGTGATCCTTTCCAACCTTATGTTGCCGTAGCGCCACATTACAGACTCAGCAAAGCGGTAGAATCTTTCTCCTTCAGTCGTACCTTCCGGGTGGCGGCGGTGACGTATTTCCATGGACGCCTGATGTGCACGGCAGATAGCGGACGGCTAGGAGTCACGGGGGAATCGAAAAATGAGCCTAATAACGCTATCGCGTTAAAAAACGCACTATACATTATCGCAAGCACTTCTCACGTGGATTGCAACGGATCCCCGACGAAATTTAAGAAAAGCACAGCCTACAGATAGAGACAAGTTATCACGAATCAGTCGAATGTACGTTTTCCCGGTAGCACTCTGCGCATGCACTACTCTCGCTGCCAGTGACCAATCCGCCTCTATTATAAGGTCAACACGTGAGCAAAACGACGCCTTATTGAATTAGCCAGTTGCGAGTGCCGACTCCAGCTAAGCCTTAATTGCTCCTCTTCTGAGCTGTACTATTGTTGTTTTTTGTCTCTATTTTCACTATTTCTTGTTTGAGCCTTTTCAGATTAACGTTGTTCGCTTTTGCCTTTGTTCGTGTAGTTTATTGTGTGCTGTCTGTATCGCTCGAGAGGCAACGCATGCGCGTACAAACTGAACTTTTATAGACCCTTTTTGGCCAAAAAATGTGTAGTGTAAGTGGCCAAAGGGGGTTGGGAGGATATTCCACTTTTCTTGAATCTTAACACCCTGATTCACAGCTCTACACCCATTTTATGTGAAAAAAGGGTGTTGACCAATTTCAACACAGGTGATTTTTGGTATGGTGTTAAAAGGGTGCAGAAGCGGTGTTCAGCTCTTCATTGAATAAGGCCGCTCATGCGTATAATTGATCTACGAAGTACAACACAACCCTTCGTACCCTCTTTCCCACCAAGTAATGTTAAACCCCCCCCCCCCAAAAAAAAAACGGTTCGTCTGCAATGATGGCTCGTTTACATATACGGAGCGCCTCATGGCCCAAGTATAGCTTTGGCACGTGAAACTTCAAGTTGAACTTTTTAAAATTAAAAAGACTATATATACACACACCTTTCTTACACCCTTAGTGCCTAAAAAAGCTGTCGTATAAGGATACTAAGGGTGTTGCGATGTCATTACGCCCTTTTTCTTAGGGTCCAAGACCTTAATTTGTAGCTGTACACTCTTTTTGTATGGCGAAAAAGGCGTTGACCGACTGCCACACCGTTGGTTTACTTACGGGTGTTGGAAGGGTGTGAAATAGGTGCACTGTTGTAAAAGTAAACGGCCGAGCTGGGGGTCTATCTATCTCCTTCCGGCGTTGCTAGGTTTTGCCAGGTTTTTTTAGATTTGCGAAGTTCTTGCTAGGCTAGGCTAAGTGCTGAGGGGTGAGGTCAAGTTTAGCCGGATTTTACAAGGCTGTTCCAGTGCGTCCCCCTCACTGACAGCGAGCGGATCCAAGGGGGAAAGAAGCTAGGTCGACTCCAGCTCCTCTGTTCCTCCAGCCTTGCACTACTAGTGCAAGCTGCGAATTTTGTTTTTTTGTTTTTTGCGTTTTAGCATCCCAAAAGACTATCACCCATAAAATGGGGAAGTAAGAGTTGCGCATGCGCACGCGCCCCTTGTGCTTCCACTCGAACGGGCACGAAAGCCGGCTTCACTTTTATAATACCCTATCTGGCGTGGTGCACCCATTACAGACGGCGCAGTTCGTTGGTATTTTTTTTGCTAACGCTACCGAACCTACGCTCAAGCTTGCAAAGCTCCTCTGGTAATAAATTATGTCCATTCAGGTTGTTTTAAATATTGTTAAGTGCAAAATATCGCGCCTCTTGCTGAAAATATTCTGTCCGCCCGTATAGAGGGTTATAAAATACCTCCAAAGTTTTACACCCTTTTTCTTAGTTTGCAGCACTCTAATTTGTAGCTTTACACCTTTTCGGGTTGAAACAGTGTGGATTAGTTGTTGGTATTTAATCAAATTTCCTGACTTAGTGAACATAATAACCACATCACGATTAAAATTTTTTTGCCAAATCCGTATATGCTCACATTAAAATGCATACTTCCAAAATTAGCGCAAAAATATCTGATTCTTGTGACGAACCCACCGACTCTATCAGAAGACTTTCCTCTACTGGCTATAAAAGCCAGAAGAGCAGATGTATTTCTAAGAAAGCGTGTACTCACTCTCCTTGTGCATCCAGTTGGTTTCCTTGCTCAGTTCATTTGTGGTTTAAGTGTGACTTGTGTGCGTTGAATGTGTCTGTGTATAATGATGCACGCTCAGCCGATCCACATTGTCACGCATAGCTGCGCGTCCCACACCCTTTTTTAGGCTGTTCACAAGAACACTGTTTTTTCATCACACCTTTTCTAGCCAAAACACCCTTTAAAGGTGTGCGCCTTGGGTCAAGATTTTTACACCCTATTCGGCCAAAAAGAGTGTAAAGAAGTTTAGTGTGTAGTGTTTCAGGAAGAGCACCTGTTGCACGATGCCCTGCTCTTGTGGTCCGATAGACTGCCGAAACCGCTCGAATGGCGGCTGTGGCTTGAGACATTTGACAAAGTTCCACCCACGCCACATCTGCGCACGGCGAGCCAGCTTGCGCGGCGGTCGTAATGCGCTCCACCTCCTAGCGGCGATGGCTGGCAAGCCTTTAGAGCCGGTTTGCCACCCCACGTCGCTTAATTACACCGCTCGAAAGCGACCAGCAGGTAGGCGCTAAGGCTTCCACCGAGAAATTTCTCTTCCACCGAAACCATTCGTGGTGCCTGGTACGACTTCCTCAACTTCTCGGGAAGGCGGAAAAATATGGGGCGTGTTCTTAACCCCCAAATGTAGTTCGGGCGGCCACCGCTAGAGGGCTTCGCTACTGGGAAAATGGTGGACACGCAGTGGTTAAGAAAGACTAGAACGTTAACGATGAAATACGGAAAGAACAGTGGTGTATCCAAAACAGCCAAGGTAACCAAAAAAGAGGCAAGGCAGATTGAAACGAATAAATGGAGGGAAAAAATGGAAGCTAAAGCGTCGTTAGTTATGTACAGGGCTGAGAAATTGAACATAAGAAAGGAAAATTTCTACGATAATTCCCAGGGCAGTGCTTTGCTTTTTGAGGCTAGAGCACGTTGCCTGCGAACTAAGAGTTTTGTGGGGAGTATTCATAAAATGATGGGGTATGCGTGGTCTGCGGAAAAGAAACAGAAACTATGCGGCGCATAGTGTTAGAATGTGAGTGTATCCATTCAAATCTACATGAAGGGAATGTTGGGCTTCCAGAAGCCCTAGGATTTAAGGGTATCACAGGGGAAGTTAACTTCAAGGCTGTCGAGGCGACGAAAAGAAGATTAGAATGCTGGTGGACGAAAAGCAGAGAGGGGAATATTGCCTAGGACCGTTACCACCTGTAACAGGAAAAAAAAAAAGTATTTTGTGCCTAATAAGCTTTTTGTGCCTGCCCTAAGCAGCGCTAGTATTAAACCAAGAGTGTAAAACATAGGTATATTAGCCCTTTTGGTAAGATGAGATGCCATCACCCCGGTACAAAGGGGAAACCAATAGAAATCATCATCATCAATCATCATCAGGTTGTTTCTCGAGAAACGTGTGCACGATTTAGTCGAGGCTTCCGCGCGCTACTTTCTTTTACAAAAGCGGCTTGTTTGTTTAATTTGTTTTTCTGTCGGGCTTTTTTGCTTAGGATTGAATAAAATTAGGAAAGGAGCCAAAATGAACGCGTATCTTGGACTGACTCGAAAAAATGTGCCCGCGAAGTGTCCGCACCGAAACGTCCTGCACCGAAGTGTCCGAGACCCTGCGGCGAAATGTTTCAGACGCCACGTCAGTGGTTGCCTGAAGTGGCGGTGTAGGGACCAATGTATCCAGAATACGCTGAGCGACGTAATTTTAATGCGTAACATTCTTTGTCGAGTAGACCCGCACCCAGGACCGCGCAACGCCCTGCATTTCCACAAAAATGCAGAGGTCAAGGAAGTTCCACATATAATCACCATAATCGCGTAAATTTTGAAGAAAAATAAAAATAAAGGAAAATACAAAAAAAAAAACGAAAAATGGCGAAGCGTGTAATGCCCTGCAATTCCACAATAATGCCGATTTCGGGAAAGTTCCAAACGTGATCGTATTATAACGATCACGTTTGGAACTTATTATAACGATCACGTTTGGAGCGTAAATGGAGATAATTTGTGCAACGAAATCTTCAAAAACAAAAAATTAAGAAAAATATGACACAATTACGGAAAATGTCAAAACGTATAAGGCATGGCATTCCCACAATAATGCAGATATTGCGAAAGTTCCATCTGTAATCGTTATAATAGCGTAAATAGAGATAATTGGTCGAACAAAATTTTAAAAACTAAAAAATCGGACAAATAAAAAATAATTGCGAGAACTGGCGAACCGCGGAACGCCCTGCATTTCCACAATAATGCAGGTTCTGCAAAATTTGCAAATGTAATCGCTATAATCACATAAATGGAGATAATTGCGCGGACTAAATTTTAAGAAACTAAAAATTCAGAAAAATATTGAAAAATGACGGAAAATTGCAAAATGTATGACGCAGTTTATTTCCACAATAATGCCAATTTCGCGAAAGTTTCCCCCGGTATGGAGATAATTGGAGATAATTGGTCAAACGCAGTTTTTAAAAAACTAAATATTGAGAAAAAATGTAAAATAATTTCGGAAAATGGCGAACCGTGTAAAGCCCAGCATTTTCGCAATAATGCAGATTCGAGAAAGTTACACGTGCAAGCGTTATAATAGCGTAAATTGAGATAATTGGTTGAACGAAATTTTGATGGAATAACTTAAAAAAATATGAAAAAAACGCAAATTGGCAAACATTAAAACGACCTGCATTTCAACAATAATGCAGATTTTGCGATTTCCCACCTCTAATCTTTATATTAGCGTAAATTAGATAATTGGTATAAAGAAATTTTGAAAAAAATAAGAATAATATAAACAAAATTACGGAAATTGGCTAACCGTGCAAAGCCCTGCATTTCCGATATAATGCAGATATCCCGAAACTTCCAAATGTAGTCGTTATAACAGTGTAGATGGAGGTAGTTGGTGGAACAAAATTTTGAAAAACTAAAAACAAGAAACGTTTTAAGAAAGTACAGAAAATGGCAATCCGTATAACGCCCTGCATTTCCCCAGTGATGTAGATTTCGCGAATGTCCCACTTCGAACCGTTATATTAGCAACACGGTAAACGGTAATGCAAACACGGTAACGATATACTGAAACTGTCTATTGCCATAGACACGAAGTCCCCCAAATCCAACATAATCCAACAAAAACAATCCGTCAACACCACGTGAGTCAATTTCGGCGCACTCATTCTATAATGACGTAACTTTCTCACCTGTTGCATATTTTTCTGCTGCTGGAATGAGCCCGCCACGCCTAGAATTATGGTCATGGCACTCAAAATCGCAAACAGCTTCAATGTTCCCCGCTATAGCTTTATTTACTGCAGGAGCTGGATCAGCAAGTTTATGAAGCAAAAGTCATATTTCGCTTCCACAGTTGCATTCAGCAAATAAAATCTCTTTCTTGCAGGAACGTGGTGTCATATATTTGCATGTGCGCGGTAGAGACGGTGTCAAATTATTTTTTTCGACTTACCCTCGCGTTACAATCGCGGTGCACTAGAATCGTGCAAATACGGTATTCAGCTCCTCGCGGCCCGCCGACTCAGCCCGACGAACCAGTCAACCCACCCACTGCCTGCGAGTCGAACGGACTCGCCCCGACGGCTTTTCGACTCCCCGCGTCCGTTGAGTCGAAGAAACCTGTTTCTCTCAACTCAACTGTCCGTCGCCGGGTCAGTGTACACGGGGCTCATGTATCCCGGGCTATTGTAAACGGGGCTTAAGAAAGGGGGACCGCAGGTTGTTGTTAATCCTTTTTGCTACGAAGGGGAAAGGCGGTAATAGGAGGAAGTGTGGGCTGAAAGGAACGCGAGAAGCCCAAAGGGTAAGAAAAGCTCATTCGGGTTTGAGGGGCGGCGGCGTGGCATGCAGTAAAACGGAATGGCAAGCAGTTACTCGACGTCGCGTCAGGCTGGTCTCTCACGGGGGTGATGCTGTGCATCAAATGAGCAGGCAGGCGAAATTCCTTTTAGATGCGACTGCATCTCATTCACTCGCCTTGTCCCTGCATCCGGCGTCGGCGTTGTTGTCGGCGTCCGCCCCTCCTCCATTCTCGTCGCCGCGTGAGCTGCGCTCTCCGCCGCTCTCCGCCGCTCACCCCCTCTCCTCTCCCATAGCGAACACTCTCTCGCGAGGGGCATTGGATTCATAGAGTTTCTTACAATATACTTACTAAGAAACTCTATGATTGGATTAGATTCGAATGGATTGGCTTGGCTTGGATTGGATTGGATTTGGATTGGATTGGATTGGAATAAAGTGGATTGTGTTGCGTCATAGCCGCGGCAGGCGCGCTGGCGCCGGCGCGTCCCCTCACCGTTATGCGCGCTATAAAACGCGGTGCCTGCGCCGCTCCGCTCCATCGTTCCAGCGCCGTTCCTCCGCTGTCCAACGCTGCAACGTGAACCCCCTATGCATCGCATCTACACAGGGGTTCCCGCGAGGGGAGGTGGGAGTTTTTACAACTTACGCGTTTCATTAATTTTTTTCTTGTTCAGTTCTGTAACTGCTGTGTGCGCGTTCCATATAAATATGCATTTTTAAAACATGTTCCCGCGTTGTTGCCGTCGTCATTATTGCAAGAACAATAGCGACTATCGTCGGTCAAAGACCGAAGAAGTCGCGTCCATTCCAAAAAGCAAATTTAAAACTGAAGATATTGGCTACAAGCAATGGCTAGAGACACAAAATTATGGCTACAAATAAGAAAAAATTGCCCACAAACATTTTTTTTTCATTTGGTGATGATTAAAACCCATGAAACCGCTGAACATTAATTAAGTTGGAACTGAACAAAAGAATTCCGCGCGGTACTTAGTCTGCTTAAGTGCTTTGAAGGCGAACGCCTGGCGATGCTTAACAATTTATTCACTGCAGCATCGCAGCTGCGCTTTTTTTTTTAATTCGATCTTTTTGTCTATCGGCCGAATGACACGAGCATTCTATAATACCGAGGGGTGCGGAGGGAACACCTAGATTATCTTGTGATTCTCTTCGTTGTCAAAACAGTCATTTAGTCACATTTTCAGTAGTTTCATGCACACGCTGTTGGAGTGTGCGCATTTCGGTTGTTAGCCATGTCTACTACGACGAGAGCTTCACGAAATGGCGAAAGAACTGCGCTAGGTGACAGTCATAGGCCTTGAGCATTTGCGCGTTTTTCCCAGGTTAGTAAAATAGCCAACAGAAGTTACCTACTGCAGTTCCTGATCACAGCGTTGTGCTGCTAAGCACGTCCGGTGCCCCATTTTAGATCCCTAGCGAAAGCCCGGGTTTCAGAACCATGTACAAGACAAAACAGCTCACGTAGACTACATTTTGCTCACGGAATTATGCAACACTTAGCGCTTAGAATAGGCAGTTTTAGCATATCGTTATACTGTTTGCGTTACCGTTTATCGTGTTACCGGAAGCCGCTGGCGATGGTGAAGCCTGTGCCGCTAAGTTACCGTTCGCCGTAACTCTCGCGCTGCGCAGTCGGCTCCCGCAAACACGGTAAACGGTAACGCAAACACGGTAACGATATGCTAAAACTGCCTAATCACTCACAAACTTTCTTCTATTTCATTAGGCAGTTTTAGCATATCGTTACGGTGTTTGCGTACTGTTTACCGTGTTTGCGGGAGTAGACTGCGCAGCGCGAGAGTTACCGCGAACGGTAACTTACCGGCACAGGCTTCACCGTCACCAGCGCTTCCGGTAACGCGGTAAACGGTAACGCAAACGCGGTATCGATATGCTAAAACTGCCTATTTTCTGTTTTAATTTTATGTTGGGAGTTTTCAACCGAATGGACCTCTTTCCAGTAGCGCTCAGCGCATGCGCTACTCTCGCTCCCAGCGACCGATTTGCCATTATTGGGAGGCAAAGTGTAAACAAAACGACGCCATATTCGAATAGCAGGTTGCGAACGCCGAGCCAGCTAAGTGCTGCTTCGTTTTCTCAGACCTGAAAGCGGCCAGGCGCTACGGCTGCCATCGAAAAATTTCTCTGGCACAAAAACCACGCGTGGCGCCTGGGACGGCTTCCCCAACTGCGCAGGGCAGGCGGAAAAAAAAAAAAAGAGGGGGCGCGTTCTTCTATAATCCCCCCATGTCCTCTCCCTCCCTCCCTCTTCTATAATCCCTCCATAATCGCGGTTTGCTCGTGGAGGCCATGACCCCCCGCATGTGGTTCGGGTGCCCACCGCAAGAGGGCTACGCTACTTGAGAAATGTCTATTCCATATTCAAGCCATCGAATGCATCTGTCCGCTCAGCCTTACCGCAATGCGAAAAATGCTAAAGGGCTGTTGTACCAAGCAAAGCTTTGCCTGTCGTTGAGCAACACGCATGGGAAGGGCAAACAACTGCCTACGAAACGCGAAAGAATGCGAAACGAGCGACGCCTCTGCGTAAGCCATCTTCAGTCCGGTCCATCTCCTTGCGCATTTTCCTGGAAACAGGACTGAGGACCGCGGTGTAACCCCGCCCGCGCGATTCAAAGCGACTCTCTTCACGCGTTAGATCCTTCCGCTTGTTGAATTGTTAACACCTGGCACACGTCGGGTAGGAACCCCTTTCTCCCACTGAAGGGCAGTCGGGGAGTCGCGGAGTGACTGCACACAAAATGTGGCGGGCATGATGGCATTACGGAAAGCGCCTTTGACATCTTTCTACTTACAGCTCTTCGTGACCAATACTGCTCGTTTCCACGCCATGGAATTAACGTCATCAGCCTGAAAAGGCGAAGTTTACGCCCAAAGTAAGCGCATTGCTTGGAGCCCCAAGATGAAATGCCACTTTCTCTTCCATTTGTTGTATCTTACTTGCCCAGCACTGCAGAGTCATCCTGCCGTGCGACGCGCTTTGTAGCCATATTTTGCCTCAGGTTGCAAAGGGACGGGCGTGACTCACTTTTCGAGGAGACAATAAAACATGTCTGTTCCCGCGCTTTGGGAACTGGTTTGGTGCAGTCGCTACTGTTGGGGGTTCAGGACATCTGGAAGCGAAGTACAAGGAAAGAAGAGGAGGGTCTCTTGCGGATTGCCAAAGGCTTCTTGCTGCTACTGACAATCTTGGATCTCCTGTGTGCCAACGCCCGCTGCGATTAGCCATTGCGATTAGTGTAGAAATTCAGGCTGATGAAGAGCCCAGAATCCTATTTGAGTCTTAAAACGTGGTCGGTCCAGCGACATCAGACATCACGCATTGCATTCCGTTAAGTCACACTGCAGAAAATATTTTTACCTTATTCGTATTTTCGCATCGTAATAACCATAGTTTGCTCTTTTTTGACATGCATCGATTTCTCATCAAGTTGGCTGCTCTGAAAAGCACGCTAACGGAAATATTTGAAAGTGCGCAAAATGAAAGGTTGCATTCAAAGCCGCCATTGCAGGGTATACCCGTCACATTGAAAAAAAAAAAAAAAAAACCTTTTGTGTTAACGATCTCGAAGGGCCGCGCGTCTGAATTAGTTCGTCACCCTTATTTCACGCGCCTTCGCCTGCAGTCCGCTTAAATGCGGCTCTGCCTTCTCCGGCTCACAAATTTGTTACCATTTGTTCCTCTTTAATTTAAAGCGCCATTCGACCTGTTTCCCGAAAGTGCGAAAGCCAGTGTCGCTATCTGTACATTTTCCCCTCTACGGTCTGTTAGTCAAAAATACAGAATGGGGAAGCCTGGTTGGAAAAGATTGCTTAAAAGTGTAAAGGTGCCATGAACACAATCCTATATTGACACATTCGAAAGAACTAGTTTTTGTTGACTCCCTCCACTGCTTTCCAGACACAAAAAATGTTGTTTAACCGAAAAAGGTACTGCACATTAAAAGAATACTTTCACATTGTTCGCTACACGACATCAGCAATGGCGTAACAGGGGGAATGCTACGACAAAGTTATCGGTTGGTTAATTACGTGGACCGATTCAAATGAAGCTAAAGACACCACACTGGCTTCTCTCTGCGGCCTCCAATCGCATGAACAAAGCAAGACCTTGTTACGTAATTTACGGGGCACTGGCTGGCAATTCGTCACGGCTCCGCCTGGTTGGGTTATTATCTAGATTATTTGCGTGAAGTTCCCGTTAAAATTTGATTCATTGTTGTCGCGACAAAGCAAATTTAATGAACCAAATTTGCATTTTGCCTTCATGGCACCTTCAAGCGCTTCATGGCACCTCCTCTTCAAGATCAGTGTGGCAGAGGTAATAGGTACAAAATAGGTTTACCTGGCGACTTTGTGCGGAATCCCCGTTTATTAATCTGCGTTCATTTTGGCTAGTCGATATTGCCAAACCCACTTTCTCCAGGTGCTAAACCAAACTTATGTTTTGATTTGCGTCAGAATGTTTGGGGCTTTCGTGCATGAGTGTTGCCATACGATGCGGGTGGACCCAAAAGCTTTAGTGCCTTCTTATTGCTAGAGATTGTAAATTATTCGAAATGTAGCGGCGAACGTAAGATGTTATTAGCGAAATCGCTTACGCGATCCATCGCTGGCCGTGGGATCTTTCGCTGGGTGTTTTCTGCACGTTCTCCTAGGTGGCAGCACCACACAGAGTCTGTTGCTTGCTCGGGCAGGGCTTGGAGTGCACGCTAAGCGTTCTTCAGCTCAAGAGAGGAAAAACAGTGCACTTTGTAGCGTGCTCATTTCCACCAGGGGAAAAACTGAAGTAAGCCGGGAAGAAGAACTGAAGCTTTATTTTTCATTTCTGTCTCGTGGAAGCGACCTGCGTTCGCGTACTCCACGCTCCTGCCATGTTTCTGCTATTCGATGGCACAGCAAGTTGAAAAGAGGGATCGAAATGCATTTTGTGAAAGCTCCTGAGGCATAGAAGAGACCGCCAGGACCGTCTTGCTTTCGCAGTGCCCCTGGTCGCCAGGTAAATTGCCGAAATCAGGCTGAAATACTCACAGCTATTTAACTGATGAAATCTGTCGAAGCAAGGGCCTACTTCGTTAGCAGCCGAGAATGGTATTTATAATAAAACACCATCATGCACCCTCGTCTCTTCTAAGAGCCCTAATCATGAGGCGTTGTCTCCATTTTTAAAATAACTCAACTGGCGGTAGCTGCGCTCTTCGCAGACGAAATACCTGTTCTCAAAAAGAAAAAAAGAAAAGAAAATCTTCGCAGAAAGGACGCAAGTTAAGCGGCAGAGTGTAGGTATTGTGGCATTTTTACTTGTCTCCATCCGTATCCTTCCATTCAAAAGATAACCGCAAGGTAGGCACCATCATCTGTTATTTAGAAGGAGTGGACGTCCAAGCACACGAGCTGCTGAACCGGAGGTATGTTTTTTTGTTGTTTCGAGAACTAGGTGCGTGGCAATCGCCGTTGTTTTCTTTTACTGTAAACAACCATTAAAGTGTTTATTAATTTCGTATTCGTCGCTCGCCCCGTCTAGAATGCTCCTCTTCAAGGCACGCCGCCTCTTCTTATTTTAACGTCCATACACGAAAGGAGGCAGCAAGGAATGCGGTATATTGTTGTTTGTCCCCAGCCCAGAAGCAGATACACAAAAGCTTCTTTTCATGGCTATGATCTGCGCGACAAACCGAAGGGGTGGGTGAGAAGGAGGCGAGGGGGACGCTCACGAGGCGCCGAGGACCACGCTTTGTTCTCAAGAATGCCCGCAGGGCCTGCAGCTGTCCTTCCGCTGACGTCGGGGGGAGCCTACAAGTGCAGAGGGCGTGAACTTGAGTCACGTGAATTTTTGCCGCCCCCGAAACATGCACTGCGCGCGAGGGGAGAGCAAAGTGGAGGGTGCCCAGAACGCCCGGACAGCACCTGATCGTCGAGTTTCCGACGGAGTGGATGTCCATCGTACCTGCTGGAACTGAGGGCCTCTGTTGTTGTCGTGAAAGAAGGTGGGAGCCCACCTTTGTTTTACTGAGCTTTCGGGTGTAGTTGTTTGGTATTTGATGCATTGTAGTGAGATGACAAATGTGGCCAGCCGGTATTTGCACGACTGAGTTGATGCTGGCGTTCTTCTGTGGTGCATAGCCATTACTATGGCCTCGCCACATTGTAAGCTCTATTGCTAAGCGCTGTAACTTGAGCCAAGTCTGAATATTTGTTGTTATCGCGACAATTCAAGCACTTGTTTTTTAGGTGAGGCGCTGTGTCTGCATGGGAGGGAGTGCTAGCATTTCATTGATTCCTTGATGCACGCCCAAGATCGATGCAATGGACAGATGAACGCTTGCGCGTGTGTGCCTACGTATACAGAATTTTTCATGACGTTGTGTTTTTCCATGCTTTTAGACTAGTACGTGCCTAGTGTTACCTTTTCGTTTGTATTTTCACTGTTTCGTGCCGGTCTTTCCATTCCGCCCTTTTAAAAAAATACCACTTACTGTCTGGTGGAAATCAACAGTTCCAAGAAATGAATCGCTTTTTCAGAGTTAGGAATTGTTTACCGTGAGATGTACTAGCATTTTCAAGTAGCGCGGGAGGCGACGACGACGGCGTTTCTTTTTTGTACGTGTGTGGGCACGCCATTCGAAAATCAAGATACCGGTGTTTCGAGCCATCGGCACGCTTCTTTGGCAGCAAAGACGAATCGTTGCTTTGAAATTTTGTTCTGTCGGAATGTGAAGCCTCTCAATCAAAGTCATAGCAAAGAACAAATGCCGCGCGAGCTAGAAAGCGTGCTGCTAGGCGAAACACAGGACACTGTGGCTGCGTGGCGCTGCAGGCGAAAGCCGTCGAAACGAGTCGTTAAATACCACGCCTAATCGAACAGCACTCCTCCCTCGATCGCTACCACTCACATTTATTTACCTTAGCAAAGCATCTCTCAATATACACGCGTGAACATGTGTAACACCGAAGACTCTCTGCGCGTGTGTAAAAATCCCGTTGATAAATGTTGCCGCAGCGCTAACAATGAGGTCAGCAGCGGTGCTGCTGTTCCGGCGGAATAGTGCTGCTTTAATGTGCGCTAAACATAAGACAAACAATCACCAAAACAATTGCTAAAGCGACACTTTCGATGCCTCACGGATGGCGTCGTTCGTCTAGGGAAGCGCTGAGCAGGAAAGCAAACTTTACGCAATGGGTGTTATAATACGATTATGATGGTAATTGGTTATCACAAAGACACACGAAGCTCCTCTAGAAAAAAAAGACGCTTCCGGTGGTCGGAATCGAACCTTGGTCGGTCCGAGCAATCCGGTTTCCAACGCGGTGCGTCAAAATATCTAGCTGATTGGAATGCCCCGAGAGAGGGCTACGCTAGCGTCACTAAGGCCCAAATTTTAAAACCGTCCTTACCTTACTAAGGTCGCCTTAGAACTCGCAAGGAGGCCTTAGTTCAATTTTGGAACGTTCCCTACTGAGGCTTCCTTACGAAACGCTCCCTTGATGTCTCCTTACTGCAAGGTCGCTCGCGGGCTACCTTGGTGCGACCTTACCCCGCTCTTTCAACTGGACGCACACTTCTCCGCAGCACTTGGCACACGCCTCGTTAAGGCGCGTTCCCACTAGGCCGACACGACGGCGACGACGACGCGACGGCGACGCCGGCGAGTCGCCAAACCATCGGCCAACTGCCGAGTTGACCGACCGCGCCGGGTTGACCGAGTTGACCGACGCGTCCGGCGACCGGTCGTCCGACCGGTCGCCGGACGCGTCGTCGGGAATCGACCGAGAAGCGAAAACTGCTCCCCGACAACATTCGTGCCGCAATGAATGCGGCTCTATTTTGATAGTTTCTGGAGTGTAATAAACTCAGTAACGTCCACGAAGCTCATACAACTCAACACTAGCGCTAATGCAATCCGTATTTTGGCGTTCGAGGCTTCGGCCGTGCTCTTCGGCGACGCCGCTACCCCGGAGCTGCAACCTGCAAATGCGTGTGCGATCGGCTCGCCTGTAGAAAATGTAAGGTCAGTTTCGTGCAGAAGAAGAGTTACGTAGGGTAATTTGGGTAATAAGGCATCAACATCGGCCAAGGTTTTTCATGTGAAACGTAAAACCAAAGTACAGCAAGCACTATCCCCACAGTGGGAAATCGCAGTCGCAGCGGGCAGCCGTGCACACACATTATTGCGAGCGCTTTCGCGAAGCAGCGGAGTTGATGGCGATAAGCTATTGTGGGGGCTTCGGGGAACGTTGCTGTGCAAGCGCTATTTAAGAAATTTCAGTTTACCAGCCAGGAATTGTGTAAACCAGCTAGTAAACACCGACGTATGACACGGAAGGATGGGCCTCCATCTATTACTCAGGCTATTTCGCAAAGAAGCACCACTTGGGCAGTGGCGCAGTGCTCTCGCGCGTCGCGCCCGTGCGCTGAAGTTGGGGGTTCAATTCCCGGCGGGGTGAGTTTTTTTTTTTTTTTTTTTTGCGTGTGTGTGTGTGTGTGTGTGTGTGAGCGGTTGTTTAGAGGGTATGGTTTGCGCATCCAATTTGGGAATCGCGTGATTTTGAGAAGCAACCTCGTCAACGTTCCGCAGCCCACAGTCAGCAATGGGCTCTGGGTAGTTACGCAGGCGGTGTGCTTGCGCCTGTTCCCAAAGTACGTCGGCTACCAAACGCAACGAAGAGGAAACGCTCATGACGCGGAGTTGTTTTACATCACGCGGGCACACGTTGGGCATGCTGTTGTATTCGTCGCAAAGTCGCTTCCACACTTTAGGTTTCGCGTGCAGCGACATGGCGTTGCTCTTGTTGCACTCTACAAAGTTTTTGTATTTTCGTACCAGTTCTTGGAGAAGTTCTTTTTTTTTTCTTCTGTGTAATACACTTTCCCGGGCATGGTTGCACTGGCGCTACGCTCGCACAAAACGTTGGCTCGCACGTTTCGACGCTAAATGCGATGTTGACAAAAATCAACGTGAGACTGTTGCCAGACTAGATTTGACTTACAAGCAACTGCAGTAACCGACCGGTACAACTTGTTTCAAGAACTGCGCAATAAGCAAACATTAAATATATATGCCCGTATAAATGTAAAACACGACAAATTACATGCCTATCACGGCTAATGAAGGCACATTTTAAGAACAAATTGCGCTTACCCTCGCACCCATGTGCACGAATGTCTTCCTTGACGGGAGTAAGGGCGCCCTTTGGTAAGGAAGGTTGAGGGAGGCTTTAAAAATGAGAATCGGAGCTGCAAGGTCGCCTCACTGTAAGGGAGCATGAAGGGCTCCTTCAGTAAGGTGAGGAAATGGGGTAAGGTAAGGAAGGTTTTAAAATTTGGGCCTAAATAAGCTGCGCTTAAGAGTACCGCCACTTTGGGCACCCGGAAGCATCTGGGGGCCATTGAGATGATAGATATACTGTTTCCATTCCCTTTTAAACGGGTGATCGACGGGAAATCCGGATCTGGCGTCTGGCTTGCAGTGTTGCCATCTCTCCAAACGAAACCGCCGCCGGTTGTGACGGGCAGAGTGTGACTGGCGGCTCTAGCGTACGCGCATCAGAGAGAGAGAAAGGAGAGGCGCTCAGAAAAAATGGCTGCCCCTATATGTAAACAAATATCACGTGGTGCCGACCGACCAATGAAAATCCTGGCGGCACATAACAATGAGAGAAAAGAGTGCCGATACTCTAAATGCCTTTATTTAGTGACTTTAGGCTACGCGGCTGGTCATCCGGCAGGCAAACCGGTTCTCGGCGCGGGAGCGCGTGCTTTTTCCGCACATGTGTTCGACCCTTTGTGAAGCCGACGTCTACCGACTGCGCCATTTTGACACGGTCGAAGCAGTTTTGATTTTGTACTTTGACTCAGGTTGCATGTGAGAAAGCTTTGCGTTTTAAACATCAAAGGGGCTTTGATTTTTTTTTTTGTTCATTAACGGGGGGACCTAGCCTAGCATGGTGTGTCTGTAACTGCTCCGCCCGATCAGCAACTTTTTAACACAAAGCGCGGGAAACCTCCAAGAGTTGCACAGAATTAGAGAAACAACGGGTAATTGGATAAACCATGACGCCAGCAACGACAGGGCCGCTCACACAATATATATATATATATATATATATATATATATATATATATATATATATATATATATATATATATAAGGTTAGTAGAGACAGAGACAAACGAGAAAGACTTAGAAAATAAAAATAAGTTTACTGACGTTTCAGGGAGAGGACTCCCTTTCTTCAGAGTACAAAATTTCAACGAATTTCAACTTTTTTCAACGAATTTCAACGAATTTCAACTTTTTAAGGACTTAGACAACTTCGCCAGAAATATGAGACTGAGAGAGTACTTCCATGACCGTCCTCCAACCGACGAAGCCCGAACCGCATTACCTAGCCATAAGCACTGGACCCCTCCCACGCAGCGCGATACATGCCTCGACATGTATATTAAAGCAGTTCATCGCGATGTACGAGCAGCATACCAAAAGCAAATTCCTTTCCGCTGTAACATCACCAACAAGGAAAAGAAAGCCTTGGAGGAACTCGCAGGTTGCCCCGAAATAGTAATCAAACCGGCCGATAAAGGAGGCGCCATCGTGATCCTCGACAAAGTTGACTATGTCAACGAGGCTCATAGACAACTATCAGAAACTGCGTTCTACAAAGTACTCCCTAGCGATCCCACTAATGAGTATAAGCTAATTGTAAAAGAAAAACTCACTGAACTTGTTCAAAATCAGGAAATAACTGAAACAACTGCTCGTTCTCTTATCCCTTTAAGCCCAGTAGCCGGTAGATTCTACCTTCTTCCTAAGATTCATAAAAATAACAACCCAGGTCGCCCCATTGTCTCTGGCATTGGTACTGTCACCGAGAACCTCTCGCGGTATGTCGACTCTCTCATTCGCGTCATTCCCCCCAGCTTTCCATCCTTCATTAAGGATACAAATGATTTTCTCTCAGATATCATGAAGATGGAAATTCCCAACAACTGTTTACTTGTTACCCTAGATGTCGTGTCGCTGTACACTAACATTCCGCATGCCGATGGGATCACCGCTGTATCATGTGCGTATGAGGGGTCGGCGGGTGACAAACCTATCGATTCTCTCACCCTTGAAACTTTCCTTCACCTTATCCTTGAACTTAACAATTTTGAGTTTGATGGTGTCAATTACGTGCAAGTCAGCGGAACATCAATGGGAACCAAAATCGGGCCCAACTATGCGAACATCTTTATGGGATGTCTAGAGACAAACTTCCTCGCAACCCAAAGTTTGAAGCCATTGTACTACAAAAGGTATATAGATGATATATTCATGATTTGGCAGCACGGTGAAATGGAACTTCTTGCGTTTATTGAGGCTTTTAACCTTGCGCATCCTACCATCTCCCTCTCTCATTCCTACTCTAAGCACAGCATAAATTTCCTGGATGTTACTGTCACAGTTTCTCAGGGCAGACTTCAGACTAATCTCTACTGGAAACCTACGGATACGCGCCAGTATTTGCACTTCCACAGCAGCCATGTCAGGCACTGCAAGACTGCAATACCTTACAGCCAATCTCACCGTTTTAGGCGAATCTGCACAAGCCAGGCGGATTTCGATTCTAACTGCAGAGAACTTAAAACCGCACTCTTAAATCAAAAATACCCAGAGCAGGTCATCGATGACGCGATTACACGAGCTAACCAGTTGAACCGCACCGAAATTCTCCGAAAAAAAGCTCCAAAACCCAATCAACAAACCAACCTCGTTTTGACCCATTCGGCCTCTTCTCCGAAAGTTGCTTCCATACTAAGGAAACATCACAATATCCTCGCTCAAAGTGAACGCCTAAAGAGAATATTCCCCGAGCCACCACGTGTCGTTTATAGACGCAGCAAAAATTTGGGCGACGTTCTCACTAAATCCAGCATCAGCCGACCACAGACTACTGGTTGCATGCCCTGTAACAAACCACGGTGTAAGGTATGCCCACAAATGACCACCACACAGCGCGCCGCCAGCACAGCTTCAAACTATTATGTTAATGTAAAAGGGAACTTTAACTGTGATTCCGCCAACGTCGTATACCTGCTGGAATGCACCCTCTGCGGCAAACAATACATTGGCCAGACTGAAACACCCTTTCGTTTGAGGTTTAACAATCACCGCTCCCATGCAAAAACCTGCCCTTCTTTGCCTCTATCAAAGCATGTTAACACTCCTGGTCATTCTTTTGAACAACTGAAGGCCACAATTCTTGAATCTAGTTTTAAAACGCATCACGATCGCGAGGTTCGTGAGTCTTACCTTATCTATAAGTTTAAATCAGCGTCGTTTGGCATAAATGAAAGTTATGGGAAATTAACCTGTCTTTCCTCCGATTAAAATTTCGGCTGCATTTCTCAGGCTAGTGTTATGCCTGTTCATTTCTTTCCCTCAATAATATTCTCCCATTAGTTGGCGAGCTCTCGTAGTTGGGTATAATTTCGTGCTAGCACGACGTTTTTTAGCACAATGGCTTCACTGAAGCAAATTCGATGAACAAGTCTGGACATTGTGTTCTGGGTAGAAGGCTGCAGTACCATTTTTAGCTTTGATATTCTCACCTTGCAATTAATTTGTGAACGCGAGCGTGTGTGATTGTTTTCGTGTCCTGTTTCTTTTTTTTTTTTTGTATTGTTGTTTTCTAATATTCGTTGCTGACCGCCTCGGCATTCCCTGAACTGGCACCATGCGCCGGGCAGATGAATACCACTTGCTGCCGCGTCATACGCGTGCACCTGCCTGTTTTTTTTTTTTTTTTAGTGACTTGTTTGACCTTGTCTTTTTTCCCCTATCAATGTAAACTCATTTCGAGTCGAAACAACCTATCCTACTGCTTTTGGGCGCGACCCCCGCCTCCCACCAACAGAAGCCACGTGTCTCACGTTTCAATTACCTTACCAGGATTCTTAGAACGGGTGTGTATGGGCAGGTGTTCATCCTTTGTGTGCATTTGCATATCTTCGTTTCCTTGTTCCGCGTGACTAATCTTTTTGCCCATGTCAAACACGTGCATGGGCATATCTTGTTTTGGCCCCTCTTTCACCCCTGTTGCCACAAGGGAGGGGAAAATTACCTGGTTATTTTTTTTTATTTATTTATTATTTTTTTCGCTCTTTGTATACCAATGTACACTCTTTCCTGTCGAAACTGCCTGTCCTACTGCTTTTGGGCGCGACCCCCGCCTCCCACCAACAGAAGCCACGTATCTCTTGTTTCAATGACCTTACTTGGATTCCTAGAACGGGTGTGAATGGGCAGATGTTCGCCCTTTGTGTGCATATCTTCTTTGGAACGTCTTCCGCGTGACTAATCTTTTTGCCCATGTCAAACACGGGCATGGGCCTATCTTGTTTTGACCCCTCTTTCACCCCCGTTGCCACGGGGGAGGAAAATTACCTTGTTATTTATTATTATTTTTATTTTTTAATTATGTATTATTTTTTCTCTGTGTTTGGTTCTTCTCTCTCTCTTTTTTTCCAAGTTCGTACCGCGTGACTGTGTGTTCTTATTATCCTTGTTGTAATTAATTTTCCCGCTCTCCCTTCATTCTTTTGCTACCCACCAACCATGAATCCATTTGTACAAACTCTCCCTCCTCTTACCTTGCCCTCGCGCTTGCTACATTTTCTGTATATATAGCTCTGAAACGAACTTATTTTGTACTCTGAAGAAAGGGAGTCCTCTCCCTGAAACGTCAGTAAACTTATTTTTATTTTCTAAGTCTTTCTCGTTTGTCTCTGTCTCTACTAACCTTATTTTTTTCGCGCTCTGTGTGAGTTTTTATCTTTTCAGTCTATATATATATATATATATATATATATATATATACGTGTTCACTTTTTTCAATTACCTCGTAATATTTTTTGCTTGCTTACATAAAGGCACGCCGGACAGTCTTATTAACATAAATGTATTGCCCTTTGTAAGGCGAATTTATATTTGGGTAAATGTAATTTTGCCGGCACCACTGAAGTGGGAAATTGGTCGCTTTTATCACAAGATACAATAGAGATAGCGTTCAATTTGTTATTGACCCACCGTGGTGGCCCAGCGGCTAACGCGTTGTGCTGCTGAGCACAAGGACGCGGGTGCGATTCCCGGCCGCAGCGGCCGCTTTTCTGATGGAGGCGAAAAGCAAAAACGCCCGTGTGTACGACATTTCGGCGCAGTTTAAAGATCCCCAAGGGGTCAAAAGCAATACAGAGCCCTCCGCTATGGCGCGCCTCATCGCCTGCGTTGTGTCGGCGCGTTAAACGCTACAGTCAATCAAATTAATCAGTTTGTTATTGTAAAATGTATTTTAAGGCGCTGCCCTAAAAAAAGTCGCTCCAAGAGGGCTTCACAACCCGGTAAAACGACCAATCAGAGCGACAAATTGCAAGAATTTGGTGAATGACGAGGCCGAGAATGCGATTAGAGTAAAAAAAATGGAATCTGCATTGGGGCAACAGCGCAAGTGCCACGCAGTTGGTCTTTATGCAGCTTGGTCGTTTTGGGGCGCTGTGGTGAAGCCCACCTGGGGCGATTTCTTAGATAGTTGACTCAGGACAGCCACAGGCAATAAAACTAGTCACCTCATACGGATGACTATGTAGTGTAGGGGTGGGCTACTTATGTTAGAAGGCGACTTATAGACTTATGTCTATAATTATGTTAGAAGGCGAGAAAAGATCTCGCAGCCTTTGTCTTAAGCGATATATTGGGCTTCCAAAAATTAGGCGAGTTGATATTGGTGGCATGAATGCTTACGTGGGGAATCGGATGGATCGGAATATTAGTGCACCTCTCGTGCTTTAGACACTCGAAGGGTAGAACGTTGTGGTAGTTCCCCACAAAACAAAATACGACAGGTAGGTATATGGCCGTGTGGCATTTCTGCATAGATCACTGCATAGGGCAAGAGAACACGGATAGCTCAAATAACAAGGGATGAAGGAATGAAAATAAACGAGAATCATTCCAGAGTTACTCAGTATATAACAATAAATAATCGATTGCCTACAAGCTTTTCGGTAAATAGTTAGTCATTTGATATCAAATGTATCTGGGATGTGACCACTGCGAGTTCATTAGAGCGAAAGCCTTGCCTGTCTCATTGGAAGGTGCACCTCGAATGACTCCGCGTCAACACGAATGTTAGACACTCTTAATTAGAAGGCTAGTAAAAATGTAGTGAAGGGTTGTATTTACTAACTCCTCGCGAAATTTACTACCTAGCAGAACGGTACGTGGGTACTACCACTATGTATGGACCCTAAATGCTGTCGTTATTACTCTAGACCTCGCCCTTAGTAACTGCTGCTTCTCTGACACTAACACGCATTCATACTAACAAAATTCGATTACTTATTGAACAAAATAATTAAACCACTTTTCCCACTCCACCTCACGATTAAAATGTTTTTGCAAATCCACATGCTGTCTTGTATATGCTCCCATTAAAATGCTTAGTTCTAAAATTATCGCTAAAATATTTGATTTTTGCGACAAGCCCACCGACTTTATCGAAGGTATTGGTGCTGCTGGCTATAAAAACAGAAAGAGCAGATGTATATGTAAAGTTATACTCGTTCTCGCCGTGCATCCCGTTTATTTTCTTCCTCAATTTATTTGTGGTCTGAGTGTGATATGTGCGTGCTGAATATGTCTGTGTTGTGTTGCGCGACCAGCCGATCCACATTTTCACGCGAAGCTGCGCTGCCCGCACCTTTACTTTAGGGTGTTCACAAGCAACCCCATTTTTCTTCCTTACACTCTTGTTTTGGTGAAACACATTTGAAAGGTGTGCTCGATGGGACCAGATTTTTACACCCTTTTCTGCCTAAAAGTGTGCAAATAGTTTAGAGTGCGTACAAACTAGATTAAGCTCCCGCGCTTTACTAGGTTCTGCGTGACCAGTTAGTAAAGTCCTTTAGTTAGGGACAGTGTTATTCGCTAGGGCATTCCTGCAGAAGGTAGGGGTGCGCACTACCTGCTTCATTTAAAATACTCACTAGTCTTACGTATATTACCTCCAGTTTCTGAGTATCTACTGGGTGGTGTGACCGGTCACTGGTTAGGGTTCTGTTAGTAAATGCAACCACCTTTTTTTAAGAATGATAACCCAAGTGAACAAAGGAAGGCCAGAAGCGAAACAAAGCATACCATCCTTGTTTAAAATATCATTATTGCTTGATTAGCAATTGATTGCAGTGATCAGGGAGGGGAATTAAAGTGAATTAAGGGGGATTGAATTAATGAAGGTGTAATACGTATTACCTGTTAATAATAAAGATCAGTAAGCTAGATTAGGGTAAATTAGGGCGGTGAATTAGTTTCGGTGGTTTCGAGTGAATTAAAGGAGCACTGACACGAAAATTTCATGTTACACTTTTATTGCTTTTATCGATGCTTAATGGTCTGGCGAACCTGAAACAGCACTTCAAATACTTCAGCGCGCGATAGTTAATTACATTGAACGGCCTGAAAATCGTTTGTTTCAAATTCCCGCGCTTTCATCCCGAACGGCGCATATGACAGAGTCCCGGTTTGACCTCACCGCTTTGTGCGGACGTCACCGTCGCCCGCTTGAGAGGGTGTTGCGTCCGCTCGCCGCTCGTGGGGCCGCGTGTGTGAAGTGACGTCACGAGTTTTTGACGAGCGCTGTCACGTCACTTCTTTTTCCTCTCCTGGAGTGATGTCACGCTGATGTCCATTTGCTGAGTGCCGCTCTGCGCACTGCTCCGTCGGCGCGATAAATGAGATCCATTTGAATTATGTTTTTCGCGTCGCAGGCCACTCATATTTCAGCCAGGGAATTCTGTTGAGTGAAGGAAGCGAACTGTGCAATAATATTAACGCCGAAAATTGGTGTCAGTGCTCATTTAAGGTAGGGATTAAGGGCCAACTGCACTCAAATTTTACCTCGACCAAATTTATTTGTAATGGGTAGTGTCGTAGCCGGGGTCTCGGGGGCTCACCGCATCGGACCAGGATTGAGGGGCCAGGGCGACAAGGAGAAGCAGGAAGGTTTATATACAAGTAGGGTTACATGGTCAGGATACAGGGTCGAGTGCCAAACAAAGGGCCTGCATGGCCTTAAATAGAGTTTCAGGTCCTTGTACGGGGTCTCTGGCTCTAACCGCACGAACCAATCACAGCACGGGCACCGTGTTACCAGGGCCCCTGTCATTGGGCCCTCCGGAGCCTTTCACTGGGGACACACGAACCAATCACAGCGCAGGCTCCGTGTCTCCAGGCTGTCGGTCCGGGGTTCTCCGGGGTCTGCAAAAGTGGGCCCACGTTCCGGTCACGGCGAAGGACGCAGGAGAGGGGTGCCGACCTTGACTGCCAGGCTCTCCAGAAGGGCGCATTCCTTTTCGTTGTTTTACTGCTTTGCAGTATTCTTGGTGTTTTCTCAGCGTTCGACCGGTGCTTCGAGGAAAGACGCTTGCTTGGCTTCCCGGGAGCTCTCCGACCCGGTGGAAATGGTTGCTGGGCGCTTTGGGGACGATTCCACGAGCCGCGCGAAATACACTTGCGAAGCAGCACATGAAGGCTCCGAAGTGTTGTTGTCGGTCTCGGTCGCTACAGTAGTAAGTACGCCAAAATCAGCTGGGACACAAGTGGTAGCCCCGTAAAACGCCTCGTTAATCAGTCAGAAGCGTTTAAAAGACCTCCGCCGCAGAACACGCTGCACCTGCCGGCGGATCGCGTAAACAGCAATGACGCGCCTGTGACGTTCCAGCCAAGGGGGGGGGGGGGGGGGCTTCCTCCTCAGGCCAGCCACGCATGTGGAGAACCCACTGATCTCCACTTAGTTGCTGGATGGCGCTTCGCCGCTGTCGCGTCCGGGCGCACGCACGGTCACCGGAAGTTCAACGGCTCGTCCCGGAAGTCGCGCGTCTGCTACGCTTCTCAACCGCTGATAAGCGTCCCCTTTGGCGCATTTTGGCATTTTGTTCTCACTTTATTGCATTTTGCCTATACACATCGCGTTCAGATCGCAACTTATGCTATTCCGAAACATGCGACGTTAATATGAAGCAGAATTTAATTGCGAAGGAGAACGAAGTGTCACTTGGCTCTTGGTTTTATAGGAGACGACGAAGCTCGAACGGGATTTATGCTAGAATATTATGCTAGGGATTTATGCTAGAAAGAAAACAACGTGGGCACGGCGTCAGGCTGTAGCCGAGTTCGTGCGCCCGTTCTGTCAAAACAGTTGCCAGTAAAGTGGTCACTGCAGAGCCTGCTGTATGGGTATGGAGCCCATTTGTCCCTTCTTAATGCCCTAGTTACACGAGCACAGTTAACCATGGTTAAGCGAACCGCGGTTAGACAAAACCGCAGTTTGCTGCGTTACACGACAGGCGAAACTGCGGTTACGTCGCTAACCATGGTTAGCGGGAGACGGGCGCCCAGCGGAGCTCTACCGGTTCTCCTGGCTGACCGAAGGAAAAAGCGTCCGGCAGGCCGTAATCTCACTTCCGCTTCATGGCTGTTTGCGCGTAGCGCCGGCAGGTGCAGCGTCACCTGCGATGCAGCTATTTTAAACGTTCATAAATGATTAACAACGCATTTAACGAGGCTACCAGACATGTCCCAGTTGGATTGGTGGTACGTACTGTACGTTCGAAGTAAATCTGGCCGAGGTGAAATTTTAGTGCGGTTGGCCGGTTCACGCTGTTTGGGACGATAGGGGTGCCGGAAACAATGGTCCCGGAACAAATGGTCGGGCGGTTAACGTGAAGAAACTTTCCCGTAAAACCATGCAACGCGTCCCTTTTTTCTATGAAATAAAGTTAGTGTACTGGCGCTGTGTCTGCTACGGAAAAAAATTGTCCGCAAAGCCGTCTGTCCATTTTGGTCGATTTGTTTCGCAAAACAAATCTCTTCACTTAAGCAAGTTTTCGCGTGCTTGTATCGACCTGCATTATTCCGAAGGCGGTACGATAGGGGCAATAACGCGTTTATAGATATCGCGTTAAACATCATTCACCCCCAAATTTGTCATTTACCTAATGTTTCTCATTAAAAAAATTAATGTACCCCTTCCCTCGGAAACAAGGGTGCACGCCAAGCTTAAGCTCAGCGAAAATGAAAACGACTAAAATCGGAACGGAATGGTCGCAAAATGAAAGCACTCCTGCCAAAATCACAACACTAAGACCAAAATGAAAACGCAAAGCCATCGATCGACCAAAACGAAACCCTTTCATTTCGCAGAGCATTCAAACCCGAGCCCCACGACTGTTATAAGCCAAGCTTAAACTATATTTACAAAGCTTGACCTTGAGCGCCTCGTGCTCTCAAGGTCAAGCATGGGCCTCGTGCGTTTTCGCGGCCTTGATAGAAGCGCCACCAACGGAAGCAATTTGCGGCGCCGACGGCTTCCACAGTGAAAGCGTCTTATGGCTGGTTCTGATTGATTGATTATAGGGTTTAACGCACCGACGCAACGCAGGCGATGAGGCGCGCCGTAGTGGAGGGCTCCGGATTAATTTTGACCACCTGGGGATCTTTAACGTGCGGCGAAATCTCGTACACACGGGCGTTTTTGCTTTTCGCCTCCATCAGAAAAGCGGCCGCCGCGGCCGGGAATCGAACCCGCGACCTCGTGCTCAGCAGCGCAACGCCTTAGCCACTGAGCCACCGCGGCGGGTTAATGGCTGGTTCCTTACAGAGGGAGGGGTGCGGAGAAGCGGTTCGAGGAAAAATTAAGGGCAAGCTCTGGCGCAGTCAAGCCAGCGCTTCTTGCGCTTCCACAGTGAAAGCGTCCAATCGCTAGTGCATTACGAGGGGAGGGGTGCGAAGAAGGGGACAGGGGGAAAGCATAAGGGCGCTTGCCCTCAGAAAATAGTACAAGAAGATGCAGGCTGCATTAAACTTCACTGTGCGTTCGGTTCTACAGTGGTACTACGCCGAGATGGGCCTGTGGTTTGCCTTGCCTTGAAATTGTGTTCGCTTTCAGTGCGTTGTCTAGCCCGGAAACCGATATTTTGCTCGACAAACAGGGCCCAACCACTTCAACTGCGGAAAAATGAAGGGCTACGGTTGCATATACGAATCATGTTAAGACGCAGTACCCTTTCTTAGAGATGACCACTGTTCACGCTCGAGATAAATTAAATTTTGCTACTGCAATTCGCTTAAATACTGTTGTCACATCTATGTCGTGGGCCAAATGCTCCGCTGGTCATTCACTTTCACCTAGTGGAAGTGCCCGCAGTATTTTCTGCTGGAGGAGAAGAACACGAAGCTCGTGCGGCGATATTTCTGCGCTCGTTAGAGATCCGCTGCTGTGCGCATCATATCCCAGGTATAGCTTCGGCGCGCTAAACTTCGCAAATTTTAACAAGTGAATAACTTGGCGATAAAAACTACCGTCGATGCGTGTGACAGGCGGTGGACAATTTGGTTGCAAGTGTAGGCTGAATACTATTACCAAAACGAACACAGGACAGCGAAAATTTTGCAGAAATTCAGAGAATTATCTACCAATGAGTAGCATCTTATGCCGCCTGTATTGAGCAACCACAGAGACACAGAGCAACCCAGTAGAATACCATAAACTAAGCTATGGTTAGAGGGAGGCTGCGTCAAGAACCCCGAGGGAGACAGAGCCCTGAACTCCGTCGAAGAGTACGAAATTATGTGTAACAAATAGGTTGCATGCTAGTATAAAGAAGTAAAGCAACGTATAAAAACAGCTGGAGGGGAAAAGGAAATCCAAGGAACGGATGTGTTAAGTATATAAGAGAGAGAGAGAGAGAGAGAGAGAGAGAGAAATGTAGAGAGAGCTTAAGCTCCAGCCGAAACCCCTGGCACTGGAGTATATGCGCTGGAAGCCTTAAAAACTATTAGGTAAAAATACGTTGAAGGATAACCAATGAACGACCCTATATACA
The DNA here is from genome assembly GCF_048455015.1 of Haemaphysalis longicornis. NCBI lineage: Eukaryota > Metazoa > Arthropoda > Arachnida > Ixodida > Ixodidae > Haemaphysalis > Haemaphysalis longicornis. Next base: position 109,648,608 of record NW_027526335.1, on the reverse strand, counting down.
GGTACCGCTTTAAGCAATTCGAACAAGTATTTGTGAATATTACCAAATAGCCTCACAGCCTTTATGAGAGCCATTGCCGGTTTACACGAAGCTTTTTCTGTTAGGGAGGACTCCTTTAAACGCACACCAATGCATTCAGGAAGTTTACGGAAGAACGAAATTCCTATAAATTTGCAAGACCGTGTTCCAATTACCTTTTACGGCACCTGTACATTCAGTGAACAATGGGATATGGAAAGTACACACCATATGCACCCATATTCAGTACGTAATCACATTTTCTAACATTTATTACAACACCGGAATGAAAAGCAGTAAACGTACGTACAGCCTCCCAAACCTTTAATAATATAGCGGGAGCGACGACCGACCGGCACGTCAGCGCCTTATCACGGTGTTCAGCAGCGAAATAGGCGAGAGTACGCGCACGCGCGTTGGGCTATCTGCTGTGTGGGTGTCGTCTGCTACGCTGTTTCTTTGAGAGTGCCACACCCCCTCCCCTGCATCTGAATGACTTTGTGCCCCACGCTGCTTAGCTACCTGTGGCTATAGCGAAACGGCCTTGCAATATATATATATAAAAAAAACAGGGGGTGTATTGCCTTTAGAAGAACAGCGAAGCAGACGACGCTCCCACAACTGATAGTCCCATGCGCGTGCGCGTACCCTCGTCTATTTTGCCGGTGAACACTGTGATAAGGCGCTGACAGACCGATCGGTCGTCGCTCCCGCTATATTAAAAATTTGGGAGGCTGTACATTTATGTATAAATTACACAAAATAGCCGTACTGCAGTACACACGCACGCTCACCCAGACGCAGTAGAAAAGAAATCTCAATGTGTGTCGCCCATTTACCCACAGGAACGAGAGTTCATGTATTGGTCGTCTGAAAAAGCTTTAAGGCAAGGAAGGATTTGTTTTCGCTTCGTAGATTGTCCAATAAACCCAATACTTTCTGAAAAAAATCAGCAAAAATTTAGAGAATCGTCCACTAATCCGTAGCATTCTTATGCCGGTTGTCTGTAGTGTAGGTTCTTTAGAGGCAAATATAGCTATGAGTAGCAAAAGACGTTAGATTGTTTTTTTTTTAAGTTTTTTTTGTTTCTTTCTGTAAATGATGTAAATTTGTACCATTAGTGCAAGAAAGTGACTTCACTTCGCTGCTGATTTTTCCGAAGATTGAACAATAGTGCAGGGTTGGTCCGCTTTCGCTCTATTTTTTTTTTTTCGTATTTCTAACGTTATTCTTCGCACTTTTTTGGTTTAGCAATCGTTTTTTTTTTTTTGGAGGATGTGTATCAGATGGGTATTTTTGATTTCGTCCGACCAGTCTTGTGAAATTTTTGTTTTTTTACATTTTTCTTACCTTTTGTTTTTTTTCAATTTATATTCTACCAATGATCTCCATTTACGCAATTATAATGATTAAATGTGTTGCTTTCGCAAGATATGCATTTTTGTGGAAATGAAGGGCGTTACACGGTTACACGGTTTGCCCATTTCTGGAATTTTATTCGCATTACGGTCATTCACTCGCGGGCTTCTGCGTTTAGTTTTCGTTTTTCAGAGATGAATAAGATGCATTTTTGATACGAGCATTATTGTGAAAATATTATTTCTTTTTTTCTTTTTTTCGGGTCATTCAAAACTCTGTTCTACTAATTATCTCCATTTAGGCTATTTTAACGACTAAAGGTGTTACTTTTGACAAATGTGCATTTTTGTGGAAATGCTGAATTTACATTTTTGTGGAAGCGGTTTGCCGAATTTCGATATTTTTTTAACATTCTTTTGCGGAGTCTTCGCTTAGCCTTCGGTTTTGGGGCGAGATTTATAAGATACATATTTTTATTTTGTCAGATCTTTTATGTGAAAATAATATTTCTTGAATTTTTCTTCTTGGTTTTTCAAAATTCTGTTAGAGCGCTTATTTCCATCTACGCTGCTATAACGAATAAAGATGTTCCCTCCGCCAATTCTGTATCTTTGTGGGAATGCTGGACGCTACATGGCCCTGGCTGTGGGCTAGTTGGCGAAGAATGCTACCCATTAAAATAGAGCAACCAAGATAACAAGATAGGCTTGTGCTTTTGATCAGTACACGACGCACGTCTTTGTTTGATATCCACAAATGGAGCAGGGATCGTCAAAGGATCAAATACGGAAAGAAACCTGTTGGTGAAGACGACGTCGAGACAAGGGCAACAATTAGTGGCTATACAAGAGGCACCTAAAACGCACAGTGAAGCTAAAATAAACTTGGACAGTTGGAAGGAGACGGGCAGATTAAGGGGAACCGTTACCGGCAAAAGAAACTGGAAGCTTGAAAGCTCATACAAGCGAAAATTTAATGTGAGGGGAAAAAACGAAGGTAAAGGATAAAATGATAAAATTGCAACAAAACCCCCAGAAATAATGTGAAGGCATTCGGAACATCAAATAAGGAAATTCAGACTTGAAAACAGCTAGGATGATGACCCTAATTTATTCATCGGAAACGGTGACTTAATGCACTTGCAAGGGGTCACACCAGTATTCTGGGATAAACGACTGGGGTTTATTCACCTCATACAGAATTACCAATGAACAGACGCACAGGTAAAACGTTTCTGTAGAACTTTGGAGTAGAAAGAGCCGGAGAAGCATGTACATAAAACACAGCAGCAGGACCGGTGGAAATATCGAAGATTGTGGTGTTTAACGTGCCGAAGCTACACCAGGACTATGAAGACTAATTAATACGGAGTGGAGGGTTCCGGAATAATTTTGACCAGCTGGGGATCTTTAAAGTGCTTCGAAATTTCAACAAACTGGCATTTTCGCTTTTCGGCTGATTAACAAAAAGCATCCACCGCGGCCGGGATCAAAACAGCGTCCTTGGGCTTAGTAGCACAACACCTTAGTCACTGAGCCACGGCGGCAGATACCGCTAGAATTACCGTTATAGCTTATCAATCAGCTGGGTTTAACTGGCAAGGGACGTTTTGCCTGCGCTTTCTAACGTGCTATATAAGTACTACCTACACATTGCCTGGAAGCAGGATGAAGCTAACAAGGCGAATGATATAAATATAAAGCGAGTTCGTAAAGGCAGGTCAGAAAAAGGTATGAGAAAATCTGAGCTCTTGGAGTGGGTGGAGAGGAATAAGTAAGGAGATCTACAGAATTTATTGCCGTAATACCGGTGCTTTCAACACCATATTTGTGTGCTAACACAGTGCATAGATATTTCAACAGTTTGGGTCAGACCATCATGTCTAACGTTTGTCTATATGATGGCAGCGTGGGACAACTGTGCAGAGAATTGCTTTCGAGCGAGGAGGTATTTATGTAGACTTTGTACAGCTGCTCAAAAAACAGAAAGGTACAGCTGCTCAAAAACAGCAAAAGAATACTCCGCATTAAAAAAAGCAGGTCGAAGCACTTTGCGACAAAAGAATAAAAAAACGTAACCGCGAATAAAGACCCACATACGATGTAGCCCTAAAGAAGTTCTTAATAAGTGTCGCCATGCTTTCGCCTTCAAAGCCCGTAAGCAGATTTATTTGCTCCGAGGAATTTTCTCGTGTGTCGTTGTGAGGCACTACGTCAGGTTCCTGGAATCGCACAACAAGCTATACTCTTTCCTTAACGCGCCATAATTTTTCTGCCAAATATAGTAACATTTGGACACCCTTTTCTAACTTGACTCCTGCTCCTTTTTTTTTTTTTGCTTTTTTGCTTTTTCTCTGATCCAATGCCTTTGTAACCCAGCCAATATAAATGGGCTAGGCGTGCTATTTTCTCTTTTCCGCGGCGCGGTAACAATTGCTCGATAGAGACTAGTAATGGCCGTGAGACTGTAGGTAATGTTAGGTTTCCGTAGTGGTGCTCAGTGCGCTTTATATCCCACGACTAAATGCTGCGCTTATCCTCTCCACTTCTTTTTGAGTTTCCTCTTCCTGTTTTCTCTTTTTGTGTCGCCTCTCCGCTTCCCCGCTTGCAGGATTCTTAACTGGGCTTTCGCCTGCTTAACATTCCTGCCTTCTTCCTGTCTCCTTGCTTTCTTCTTCTCCTAAGTTTCCGGGTCTTTTTTTTTTTACTTTAGCAGCCTGAGTGTACTTGAGAAAATACAAAAGAGAAAGTGGCGACGAAGACGAAGTACACGCTTCGTTCGTTAACGACTCCTTGGTCATGATAACGATGATATCAATTTTATGGAAAACTGCCGGCTATGCTAGATATCAAAGAAAAGAAAGCGAAGAAAGCTGTGGCGGCTTCCCAGTCCATTTGGCGGTGATTTCTCTATGACATCATGGAATCTCCTTGGTGCTTTTGGCGGCCGCTGACCTAACTCAAGAAACGCGATTAGGCGGTTGGGGGGGGGGGCATCTACTTCCGTTCGATCGTGTCACTTGAAAGCTAACGTACAGTTAACATGCTGAGAACTATGCTTTTAGTGCCGGCCCATATTACGTCACCCTTGCCCCCATTGCGTCGCTGCAGCGGAAAATTTGAAATCTGTGCAATATTTGTTTTTTTTTTTTCGTTTTTTTTAACCCTCTTGCGGCTGGAATGGACCTGGGTGAATTGCCAAGGGCTGGTTATTTTTTAAACTGATTTTTTTTATTTTGCCTTCATGGCTCCTTTAAATACAAAAATGCGAAATCCAAACTCGGAGCAAGCTTAATATTCAATTCAATTCAATTCACTTTTATTCAGCAAAAAGTAACGACAACATTTGCATAACACTGCGCGGACCCATAGCCAAAGGCTAGTCTCGGGTCCGAACGAAGTAAATACATAGAGCTGGGTTTTTAACACAAAAATAATGCTGAATATTGAAATATTATTAATATATAACTTAAGATAGTACAGCATTATACGTGGTACACATGCTTGGGAATACGTATGGAGCAATGCCAACACGTTCACAAATTCACAACATGTTGCTTAGGCATTAACACACTTATATATGAAATTGCAGAGAAACACACAATGACATTCAAACAGTCCTTAGTCTTGATCTAATAAATGTTTTTTCAGGGTTCGAGAAAAATTGGGAGACTGCTTGACAAAGTACGGTACATCATTCCATGTCTTAACGCCGCTAAACTGCAGTAGCCGCTCTCCATACACATTGAAAACTGGCGCAAGGTTCAAGTTCTCCAGCGAGAGACTTCTGGTGTTACGCAACGGGTGATGAAAAATAGACATATCAAAGGGCCGATTGTACCTTAAAACATTGTGCACACAGATAGATATTTTCAAACACAACAAGCGGTCGAAAGGCAGAACATTCATTTTTCGGAAGAGTGGTCTGCAGGATTCGTAATAATCGGAATGGTTTATAATTTTCAGTGAACGTTTCTGAAGTTATGGGATCCAAATATGTTTTGTACGTTCTTCCCCAAGATTCAATACAATAAGAAATATGGCTCTGGATAAAGGCGAAGTACAACGTACGCAGTATATTTTGGTCAAAATAATCTCGAGCCTGTAGCAGGGCGTGGCAACCTGAAGCGAGTTTCTGACAGATGATATGAATGTGATCCTGCCAGTGTAAATGATTATCAAGAGTAACTCCAAGATATTTAAATGATACAGCTTGTTCTAGCTTTTGGTTATTTATATACATATTAATACAATTGGCGGCAACAGGTATTTTTCGGGAGTGAAAGGTGATGAACTTGGTTTTCTTGGTATTAATAGTCAACCTATTAGTTATCATCCACTTAAACACTGAGTCCAATTCTTTGTTTGCCATGGTTTCAAGTTCATTAAGGGTGTCGGCAGTAATTACTATACAGGTGTCGTCAGCATACATCAGTACTTCAGCAGTGTGAAGCGCTGATGGTAAATCATTGACGTATAATGAGAATAGCAAAGGCCCGAGCACTGATCCCTGCGGGACCCCTGCTTTGAGATACTGCGATGAAGATGAAACGTTGTTCATTATTACAGTCTGTTGGCGTTCACTGAGGTAATCTGAGGTAAAATGAATTGCCAACTAAAAACGTGGCTAATCAAGTTTTTTTTTTGAATCTAGAGGACGTTTGAGGAAGTCGAGTTGTTAACACACTGCAGCTTCCGTTGCGTGCTCTGAAAAAAAAAAGTCATTTTCGAAAATTACCTTGACATGTCTTACATTGCGCACAAAGAAGAACGCGAGTGCGGGAAGAAGTTTATAACACGTTCCTTTGTAATGTACTCAATTAGGCAAGCGTGCGTAAGCTTTGTCAACATCGGCATAACAGTGTGGCGCTAACAACTACCTGGCATGGCATTGCGTCTCTAGAAAACAAGGGCCACTGGAGACCCTAGTAGCTTTAAAAGTACTTTAGCTCCTCCCACCCCATCGTCCGCAAACACAATGGGAATAAATAATGAAGAAGTAATCTTATAGAATTTTTGAAGTGCGCTTTGCAAGAACACATCTAATCTCCCTCCTGCAGCAGGCCCTAAAGATCCCTAATTGTGATGAAGTGAGCAAAACATGCCAATCACAAGACCGAGAATACGATTTTGCGACAGAATGTTACGAGACCAATCAAACATGGTAAAACAGCACGGCTATAGAGACAGGGCGCAAAGAAAGAAGGATGTGATACTAGCTCTGCATTGGACTTGCATTTGGCAAGTAGGTTTGCCGGTATTTGTTGAAAGGTTAGGGAATCCAGCGCTAGTCTTATGTCGTGTTTACTTTGTGTCCTGCCTCTAGCCGCGCTGTCTTACCATGTTTCATTGCTCCAACAAAGTAGCCCAAGTTCAAGCATTGACAAGTATTCTCACGAGACTACCTCACCTCACGTAGAGTTCCTTTTTTTTCTTTTTTGTCCGCGCCAGCGAAGCACGCCAAATAATATGGCTGGGGCAGCCCTAACAGCTTGGCTGTGAAAGAAAGGAAAAATGTGTTGTCAACCATGGGGCGTTATAAGCTGTGCGCGCATGGCATTTCCTTGTGCCCAATATCAGATCGTAGATACGACGTTTACGTCTATTCGCGCATCGCCCTTTGTTATTCAAGGACTCGGATATTTGTGCCTGAGGTGAGTTGCGGCTAAGCAGAGCCAAGAATAAATGTTAGTCTTTGGGAGAAATGGCGCGAATGTAACTTAAAATGCCGGAGGTATGACGAGGTTATCAGGTGACTAACCTGTATAAGACGAGACACGAAAGCGCTATCACTGTTCTCGTTGTTTGTTTCAAAGCTACAATTAACAGAAAGAGTTTTCCTCGTGGCAGTAGTTGGTCCCAACATTAAGCCGCTAAATGAGGTCCTAATACGAACTGAAGTTGTTTCAGGTTGATTGTTTAGTTCTTAATTCGTCGTATGGCCACGTGGATAGATCAGATTGAAGGACTTCAGCAGTAAAATCACGTCAGTATTAATTATTTGCACCACCTAGGGGAGCACCTAATCATAGGTTTTAAAAAGCAATTCCTCGCAGGCGCACCACTTTCGAAATCTGGGGAATAATCCGGACCACTTCCAATTATTCACCGCTGGGCAAAACTCTGGCGTTTACCAGGCACTTTCCAGAAGGGTGGGAGAATGAAAAGTAGGAAGTAGTTTCGAACGCTCTATTAAGCAGGCCTTTCTGTTGGGATAAACACTCAGAGAAATGACCAACCGTAGCGGTAGACTTATGCCTAAAAAACCGTGCACCCCTCCGTCTAACGAGGACGATGTTTAAACGGGAAGCTTTCTCGTGATGGGTTCTTCGGTTGGCCAATCGCACACTGCGAGTATGTGCTGCTCTGGAGGTACGCACCACTTTTGTAGAGTACCCACAGCAACTCTAGGGTGTGCAGTCCGTAGGCCTAACGTTTGCGTTTGGGGTGTACGGCGCAAATCGGTACCCGCTGCTTGGCGTTCCCTCAGACCATGTCGAAATCGGGCAATCGGGTTGACGTCGACTTCATAACGCGAGGGACCCAGCATGGATTCCGGCCACTGGAAGCGTTTTGGCGTTTCACTTCACCTACGATCATTCATCCTCATCGTCAGAGAAAGTTTCATGTTCTGCAAAGCGCAATGGTGTACAGCGGCATCAGTGAGACCACTAAAGCTACTCTTTAAAACACCCAAACAAAAAATCAGCTACCCCTTCGTGGAAACGACAACGATAATGGAACGCGAAGCTTTCCAACACCAAACGAACCAACCGTGAATCGAGCACCTGTTCCTTATCGGGACGATTTACTCCGCTGCGATCGTCCTCTCTGGTGCTTTACTGATACGAACATTCCATGGCTTTCCCTAGCGCGCGACAATCACCGTCGTTAGGCCGCGGAGGGATGCATTTTTTACGCCCGTGCACTCCTCTCCAAATCCAAACTGCTTCGACCATGCCGGAACGGCGCAAGTGGATAGACGTACGTCGGCTTCATAAGGCGAAGTACCCGGGTTCAATTGCGACCGCGGGAAGCGTTTTAATTTTTCTTCGCTTCACCCACAATCATCATCATTAAAAAGCTGGCTTTCCTGCGGTGCGCTTTGAGTGGACTTCAGGTTACATTAGAGAGAGGCTGAAATCTTCGCTTGAACCCGCATCCGCACAGCCACAGCTTTTTCGGTAACCAGGATAACATCTAGGGTTCTCTACAAGTTTTCGGTTAATTTAAAGTAAAGAAGCCTGAAGAATATTCCCCACAGGTGCGTGTAATTCGCCTCATGCGAAACAAGGAATGGCAAACATACATACATCTAGAAGTTCATCTCCTGGGTAAAAATAGGTTCATGTATGCTTACTTATGATAGATATCAATGCGGGGAATTGGCCAACAAAACTCACCAAATAGAACCTGCAGCTAAGAAAATTTGCAGGATTCTGTGGCGCCCAGAAGTAAAGCCCCCTAAAAAGGAACTGCTTTTTTTGCTAAGCTGTAAAAAAAATAAAGTTGCGGCGCACCAACACAAGGTATACACCAAACGAAGAACTGTGGCTTATCCTCTTCAAACCCCCAATTACAAACGCAACAGCAGCCGGAAAATAATTGCTGTACACTGATATTCATTGATTAACATGAATGACGGCTCCAGCGCGCACTGTGCTAACAATTCCGGCTTCTCAGCTTTGCTTTATTTCTCGCTTTCTTGCTTGCTTGCTTTCACAGTCATTTGAGCCATTTGGGAAATTTATGTATTCCACGGCTTTCTCTGGGAAAGATGGACGCCTTGTTACAAAGAAGGAGAGCTTGTTGGCGAATATTCTTGTTCTGAACTTGCTGTGTCTTTACATTCAGACGCAGATTCCCCTTGCAGATATGCAGATCTTGCTGATTCCGTGGGGTTTTTTGCGTAATTGGAGAGCATTGCTCGTGAACAACGATGCATTACTTTCCTTTTATAAAATATTTGTGGTTTTTGTAACTCGGACTAAACCTTCGTCGTTTTCTAATCGTTGTAACTGGGACTTTTTTCATTGTGCGCATGCTTGTAGTGTAACATTCGTTATCGAAAGCTTACTAATCATACGAAGAGCGCAACGACACCGCTGTCTTTACTCTTCTTCGGTCATTGCATAATTTAAAACGATATGGTTGTCCACTGCTGGAAGCATTACGGAACTTTTTGGCCAACAGGTTATTGCCAACCGAAGCGCTAACAGTAGATTTATCATAACTCGATCAAGGATAAATGGCGTTCCCACAAAATCTCAGCATGTATTTTATTCCTGTTCGGCATGCAATCCTTTAAATGTGCCTCACGCGAACTTTATTGGAATCACTCTTTCACATTATTCATACACATCGCTTTGTCCGAAAATATCTTTGCGGAGAGAAATAACGCATGCACCGCTATTTTCTAACAGTGCTCAAAATTTGAAATTTAGAATGGGGTCTACTTTGACTTTTTGCGCAGGAGGGAGGGAGGGAGGGAAGAAACTTTATTGTCCATAGGACCGCGGTCCAGGTTCTAATTGTCTTCAAATCACCACAACCAAAGTGTTGAATAATCTTCGCACAGAACTGTGGCTTATCTTCTTCAAACCCCTAATTATAAACGCAACCGCAGCCAGAAAATAATTACTCAACACTAATATTCATTGATTAACAATAAAAAAAAACAAGCCAGTGACGCGTACCTATTCCGCTTCCGTGAGGAATACAATGATAACAGGAACGAGTAGTTTTGCGTCAAAATAATTGCCTACCTCGATTGGTGCAATGCAGTGTTGTACACGTTCCTCTAAAACAGGAACGAAAGCTCGTTCCTCGTTCCTCCTAAATATTGAAACGAGTTCCCGTTGCAAGTTTCTTTATTGCGAACGAACGCGTTCCAGTTCCACTTCGAACATTGAACGTGTCGTTACATTAACGTTGCATTACATTACAAAACTCGAAGGTTTATACACAAACAATCACGTGATCCACACTCTCCCTCTCACTCAAACTCCCAGGTACTCATCAAAGTAAAAGTATAACACAGGTTGAAACCGACCAACTACAGCAACTCTGAATGCTGCCCGCCGACCTTCGGGCGGCCTCTCCCAGGTACTGTCCATACGGTGCGCGACGAAATTATGGCCAACAATGGCGAAATTCCTGTCCTTTGTCAACACGACGCGTGCAACACAGAAGGACCTGGCACTCCCGTCGGCCTATTCCGCACCGTGACGAACAGCGCGTACTCAGTAACTTCAGGACAACATCCGGAGACACTGCGGTGCGCCCACCTCTATCGATAGCCAGAGACCCTTTGAATGACCTCACAGCAAGCTTAACTTCCCGGACAACAACGCTCCCGCGCCTCCCGTGCACTAATGCGGTAATTACCCCTGACAATGTATAGATACCCTGGTTTCACAAGGGACCGCGCAGCACCGCTCAGACTTCGACAACCTTTCCCCGGCAGGGAACAATTATATCGTAGCGTCACTAAATAAGCTTTATTTAGTTACGCCTTTCAATCGACCAGACACGCATCCTGGCCTCCCCAGACAAACGATAAAAGGTGAAAAGCATCCTCGCGGCTGTCTTTCGAACGCCGCGTAAGCTCAACCGGCATGAAAGCAAGCACAAGCTGCGGCCCGCTGCGTGGTTACTCTTCTGCCTTTGACCTTAGAGGAACCACGTTCCGCTGAAGGGTGGCAAATTGGCCAGCTTAAAGGAACAGATACACAGTAGCGACTTGGACTTTTGTACTCGAGCCTTGGCATCAAAAACAGCCAACGCCTAGCGATGTAACGTTTGCAGGAGGAACGTCGCTCTTTCCATTCCTTCGAAAAGCTAACGATTTACCGTTACAGTTCCACCGACCCATTATGGAACGGTGGCGTTCCTCCGTTGAACTAGTTTCAGGAACGCCGTTCCGTACAACACTGGGTAACGGTAACGTCCCTGAACAAGAGATAAAAAACAAAAATATATCTCTGTGCAAACAATTAAACATCACCAGAGAATGAGACATACAAATATTCAATTTAGTTCTTTCGTTGTTGGATTCTGCATGTTCATACTCGGGACATAAAAATGATTTAGGCAAGGGTATTCGCAACATTTAATTTCCGTAATTGGTCCTCTTACGAGCTCTGGACATTGTATTCGGTAGAAGTGTTAGTCTCTGTCATGTTTTTAAGAGCGTAGCTGTTCTTCAAGGCGTTCCAGGAAAAAATACCAAGAATATGCCTAGTGCTCGTGAGCGCGTGGTTTGCGGCTTTGGCCGAGTGTACTCGGCATGCTCAATGGCTTTAAAAAAAACCGGCAAAAACACCAAGGAGCAAGAAAATGGCGAGCGCTCACGACCGCGCGCCTCGCGGAGACAGCCCAGTCCCCATCTCGGGCAGTGGCTTTATCAAAAAAAAAAAAAAAAAAAAAAAGCTCAAGCGCTGCGTCAAGCACTACCGCGCATAAAAAATAGCGCTAATGCTAAAGACGAAAAGCCACCCTGCTTGGGAGGGGTCACCACGGCCTCCGCGTTCTCTAGAAGCCATTATGGATAATTGGAGACATGGCCAAGAGTGCGCCAATCCTTCCCGAGACGACTTGCAGATCCCGCCACCGCTGCCTCGAGTCGATGACGACGAGCTGGTGAAAGCCTGGAATGCTGGAGATGACTTTGCATCCACCACTCGCCGTGAAGAAGACGACGCACTCTTCGATGCATATGATGACGATTACTAGCACCGCAACTATGCAAATAAATAATAGTACTGAAACTAAACTGTGTGTCCGGCAATGCTCACCTACAACAGCTTCGCCAGTCAAGTCTTGCGTGTGAGTTCCAGCTTCTGTGAATTTTTTTATCTTACTAAAAATTTGTATTTTTCTGTCTCCATATCTAATCATTATACTACATATGCAACATAACAATTTAAAACAAAAGAAACAAGTTGATTAAGTCACCCTTCTTAGCAGCCTGCATGGTAATCTGATGTACACTTGATTTGAGATAAATAAATTTAACCTCCTTTGAAGACTGTTTTGCTTCGACATATTTGTGTTGGCAACAGTGCTTCATTCAAGGAAGCAGCTGTGCGCATATTACAGAAGCAATGGGTGATAAATTACAGATCTTGTATTAGTAGTTATCAGCTGATAGTTACGACGCATTAGGTTCAATACTCGTACTGCGTTGGTTTTAACCAGCTCAGTTTTCAGATCTCAGCCCATATTGTCTGTATGAAAAAACTTGTTCCTGGCGTTTCAATGCTGCTTGCCATCTCCAGCCACGGTCGTTCAGTGGCAAAAGTTGACTATGTGCTTTTTCTTGCCCTTTTAGTGTTTCCGTGACCTTTTCGCAAAATATAAGCACCGTAGTTTTATATGTTACTCGTTAATTCGTCACATGACACCCGCGTTGCTATTTTGTGGCTGATTTCTGCCATGACAGTGTTTCTTTGTTACTGTACGCCAGAAATAGGCTCGCATCTTCGGCGCAGATTGGCAGATAAGTGAGTGTGATAGTATCGCTCGCTTGGGGATGTATAAAGTGAAAATATTTGATTACAAAAACTTCTTCTAGGAACACTTGTTAATTTCTGCTAGATTGAATGTTTAATTGAAAGCATTTTAAACTTTACAAGCGTCCTTTCACCAGGTGTTGTATATTTTCGTGCAAAACGTACATGAACAAAATTAAAATCTATAAACAGTTTCACACCTGCGTGATACGCACTGCGGTAGTTTCAGTACGGTTGTGAGCTGGCCTTTCAAACACTGAAAGCTTAATCCCGGTGGTATCCATGTTTCAGCCGTACTGTTCCACGACAAAGCTGTAGCTGGCCTTAAAATAGACGTATGGTAAACCAAGGTATACCTCGTTTCTGCTTCAAAATGGCTTAAAGCTGCCGAATTGAATTTCATAGGAAAGTTGAAAAAGCTATTGCAAATTCTCATACAACGGCAATTTCCGAATACATAAGCACCTGTGCCGGAAATGAGCATCTTGAAGGCGGCCGCAAAGTTTGCTCTAATACGTGTTAGCGGATATTGAAATAGATCATGCAACTCTTGTCCACTGGGACCACATTTAACCGTCCGGAGCCTAAAATCTTTCTCACGTTTACTGCTTCCTGCAGCCTGGTTGTAACCCGGTCGTGCTTTCTAAATCATTAGAGAACGGGAACTCTAATTCATATTTTAAAGCTTAGGAACAGTGCTCCTTTTCTAAGACTGCATTGAGTGTAATCCTAGTGAGAATCTGGTCCATAATTTTTGTGTTACTTCCCTTTATTGATTTCGGGAGGTCGTTTCTGCGTGCTTTGTGGATACCTTCTTCTTCCGCGGTTGATCACCTCCTGTCTCCGCCGAGATGGAGGAGATTTCAGGCTCTCGCTTTGAAACTTACCCGGGCTTTCCTGCACAGCACAGGTCAGCGCCTAGAGAGTACGGGAACTACGCAGCTTTCATTTCTGTTCTTTTTCCTCTGTGTCAACTTTGGTTCCTTGTTTCTTATATTTATCGTTCTCCCCTATTAACCAGCATTCACCCACATGCATTTTCTCCACGAGCACTCCCTGACCCATATTTGGGAAACAGTAGTGGTTCCTCCTTCCGTGTATTTAACAATGGGTCGCTTCCATGTCAAACGTGCCTCTACTATTTCGCCCTGTCCTCTTTCCGCGTCCTCACCAAATCTCTGAACGAATCACCCATTAGACGCTTTCACTGCGCAGTCGCACAAGGCGCTTGCTTGACCTTGACTGATCTTGAAGGTCAGATTGACGTTTTGAGGCGTTTTTCTTGTTTGTATCTCGATTTATAGGGTTGTTAGTGCATTTTTTTTTTCAGTGTAAAAACATTTTCCACTTATTATTCCTGCTTTTATTAAAATGCCTTTACTTTTGGTGCCTTGCCAGAATTGGGCAGTAAATATCTTACAGGTCGTTAACTAGCTGCCTGCAATATATGCACGTCTACAAACCATGCCCCTCTCTTAAGGTGCTGAGGCGAACTCAGAATCCAGTTGTTTACAAGTATGCTGTAGCATCATCCTCAGCCTTGCGCACCGTTAGGCCTTTCTACAAACGAATTCGGCGGTGTAAATGGTCTGACATAGGACGTTTGCCATTGAATAAACCTGTTACAATATAGCGGCGTTTGTGCTTGGACATAGTACTAAATTTAATAAAAATACGCTTTAATTGTTTTATTGCTTAAGAGAAACAATAGCCATTCCAAGCTTGCAAAGTGTGTTTTTCTGGACATTTGCCGTTGTCGTAACAATCGAATATATGCTTAATGGCAGCTTTGTTCATGTATATAAATTGGTTTGACCCCTTAGGGCAAAGGTTATGGTTAATAAAAAACAGTGCAAGAAAAGTGGTGCTACGGCTCAGTTTCCGTCATTAAGTGCAGATAATGGCGTTTTGAGCAAAATGGCGAATATGTCGCGCATAATACGGAGATACAAAATCACACAAGGTAAGCAAGACTACACTTCACTACTAGGATTCCGTCCTGTCGCATGCGCCTTAGGCGCTGCGGGAATTTATCGGCGAATACCGCCACCCAATACCCACGCAACCAAAAAACACACGAGTAGTAGTAGTAGTATAAACTTTTATTTGCGACAAACGATAAAGGAGCGGAGGATGAGCTCCTGCGTTGGTCTTGAGGTGATCGTCCCCTTCGATTGGCGTCCCTAGTCCGGGATGCCATGTCCTGCCGGAGCACGGAGAGCTCGGGTCACCAGACCACGCTGGTTCTCCAGGACTGCGCACACAAGTAATGATTTTGTTTTGGGCAGCTTTTGTGAACGCATAATTCCGATGTTTATTTTTTATATCTTTATCGTCATTTCGTTCTACGGATTGAAGACAGTCAGATTAAAACAAACAACGAATGCTAAAATTGCCACTAGTTTGCATTCTGGATACCTCTAGTGTAGCTTACAAATCGTGTGTTCGCAACTTTACCAATATGATGGCACGGTTTACTTTCAACTTTGGACACGAGAACAGTGAGGAGATCCCAAGTATGCCAAAAGGGGAGAGAAGGTCTTGAGCATGCACATTCGGTCGTACTTAATTCCACGATGTGTTGCAATGCTGTGCAGCCCACAGGAACATCTGGCCACTTGGTTGTAATCTTCTGCTTGCTTACTGGCCCAGAGAGGCCCTGTACGCTGGGTTAGCAAAAATATACCATTTATCAGTTGCAGAGCAAGAGTGAACATTTGTTTCTGGAAGTCTAACGTTTACAGTACGTATGATGTATTGTAGAGCCATAGCGGCAACAAATTTCCACGGGCGGTTCCCAAATGTCGTGTTATTGCAATCAACTAGTAGTGTTTATTTTTGCCATGGCGTCTCTTATTTCCCTCTACCTTTTTTACCTTTACCGAACGTGCCCAAACTCTAAGCTTGTCAGATTACCGAGAATTCACCAAATGTTAACCGATCGTTTTTTTTTATATTGTCTACCACATGACTGGCACATAAAATTCCCCGCATTTCCCCGAGGGGAAGAATGTGAAAGTGCGAATGCACGAGTTGAATTTGCGCGGTTCGGTAATGTTCGCGAAAGAGAGATCACACACACACACACACAACTACAAAGAAAGAAAGATGCATTTATTCACAGACACCTATTTGTGTTGTCGTTGTACTTGATTGCTTGATTGCTAGAGCGGATCTCAGCTTTAAAATTTCGTGTCAGTGCTCCTTTAATTAAGCAGGTGCATTAGCCCTTCTCACGCCCGATTCTTGGCCAATCCCCCACGTGGGTATGTGCCATGTCAGCGGCCAGGCAGCGCGCGCCCATCTCCCCCCGTTGCCGAGGAAGACGAGGAGATTCCTGGCCAATCCCCCACGTGGGTATGTGCCATGTCAGCGGCCAGGCTGCGCGCGCCCATCTCCACGTGCGCGGACATCGCCGGTAGACGCAGGTTCAGGGTCGCTTAAGAAGTGCATTGCACTTAAAAAACCGTAGAACGCACGAGTACCACTGGAATCACATTTCAAATCAAATTGCGCAACTTAATTTTCTTCGAAGGGGAAAAAAGTGTACGAGCAAACGCAAAACTCGACCTTGAGGCTGCTCGGTAGCAGTGCAGTCCTCTTAAATGACAAGTGGTCTGGCAGTACCACAAAGATTAAAAAACAGGCGTAAAATTCAGTAATCCATCGATTCCAAACGTACTACAACAATTTAGTTTCGCTTCCCTACCAAGAAGTGTGTCCTTCTTTCTCACGAAACAGTTTTCCATCGCATAAGGCCCGCTTTCCTGCTAGGCTTATAACACGCTTGGACAGTAGAGCTACGAAGTACCATGGGTAACGCACTTCTCCCGCCTGATTGATTGATTGTAGGGTTTAACGCGCCAACGCAATGCAGGCGATGATGCGCGCCGTAGTGGAGGGCTCCGGATTAATTTTGACCACCTGCGGATCTTTAACGTGCGCCGAAAACTCGTACACACGGGCGTTTTTGCTTACCGCCCCCATCAAAAAGGCGGCCGCCGCGGCCGGGAATCGAGCCCGCGACCTTGTGCTCAGCAGCGCAACGCCTTAGCCACTGAGCCACCGCGGCGGGTACTTCTGTCGCCTCCTCCTCCCCTTTACATACAAGCTGTTTCCGTAGTTCTCGCTTCAAACACACCATTCAATTTTAAAATAAGCCGCTCCGCCATCGTACACCGAGGCCTCGTGGGGAAGCTAACCATACTTCAAACGGAGCATATTTTCTGACCCAGCTTTTCCATATAGCAGGAAATCATACCTTTGAAGCTATTCGCACCTGCGGTACGTGCAGGCATCCAATGCGTGTTTCCTCGTTCAGTGTTCAGGCGTTCATCCGTTCAGGCATTCGGCGTTCAGGCGTTCAGCGTTCCGGTGTTCAGCGCGCTGAACTGCATATTCATTGTGTTAGGACTTCTTGGAGGAGCGGTTTTAATACAAAATTATTAGCCTGATGTCTTAGCTTGATGTCTTAATATTAGTGAGATCGACCCACGAAGGGTAAGACTCGTTAGGTCATCATTAGAAATAGCACACAAATAGGGCCCAGACGCAATAAATAAAATTAAAGCAATTAAGACGAAGAGAAAATGGGGCGCATCCGGGTCTGCTCAGTGCTTCCATGTGACTTAAGGTGAACCTAGTGAATGCGCTGTGGCCTTCTGCATAGATACGTGATTTAGAGGCATATGCTCAGCCGGCGTCAGTAATTGGAGCTTGCTACTTGTATATGTAGCAGTTAAGGTAGCAGCAAAGCGTGCTCCCACAAAATGCCCTGTGTTTGTTGATGCGAACGCGTGTACGCTACGATGCGTCGTAAGGGTGAGAAAAAATACACACAAAGGGAAAGAATGGCGGTGATGATATGAGGACATGCTTGCAACTGGCCACTAACGATTATGCGTTCACTGTATCATTATGAGTGCTTACGTCTCGTAATTTAAAACTCCCGGGACCTTGCCGACACACTAGTGAGGTTCGCTGAAAGTTTACAAAGGACGAAATCAACGGCACCACGCCATAAAGCTATGGAAAATCGTTCAATACGATAATGTATGCGGGGCATTTCTTTTTTTCGGTGTTGGAATTTTGAATATTTGAGTATTTGATTTTTATTTCTCTGGCAAAACCAAAGGGATGCTGAAACTAAAGGCGGACGTGGCCTGACAAGGGCCTCAGCCACCCGATTTAAACACAAATTTAAGCATAATAGCAAAACCGTAATAGAGAAATTGCACAAAGCAAAGTCATTACTACATTTCCTATGCATTATACAAAGCATAGGTCTAAAATTTACAGAAGGATCACAGTGTACACATAAACGCAGTAACTCGTACGCATGAAGTTTCATCAGTTACACTACTATGTCATAATTACGTATGAATGTATTTTTGTTTGTAATTGTTAATAATTTCTACCTTTAGGGGAACATGCAGACATATATTTCAAACCCTTCATTATATATCACTATTGCAAGCGGTTTGCTTAAATAACACTTCTTTCATCTGTTTTTTAAACGTAAGTTCACTGGCGTCGAAGTTTAATTTTTCTCCCAATTTATTTAATATTTCAGTTGACTGGTACAGCAAAGATTGCTCACCATAGTTACCCGCCACGGTGGCTCAGTGGCTAAGGCGTTGCGCTGCTGAGCACGAGGTCGCGGGTTCGATTCCCGGCCGCGGCGGCCGCTTTTCTGATGGAGGCGAAAAGCAAAAACGCCCGTGTGTACGAGATTTCGGTGCACGATAAAGATCCCCAGGTGGTCAAAATTAATCCGGAGCCCTCCACTACGGCGCGCCTCATCGCCTGCGTTGCGTCGGCGCGTTAAACCCCACAATCAATCAATCAATCAATCAAGCTCACCATAGTTCGTTCTCACTTTTGGAGTGTGCCGTATTGTATGCCTGAGATGGCAGCCAGAAGATTTATTGTTAACTTGATAGTGGAATTTTGGCTTATAAATGGTGTGCAGAACCTTCAGGTAATAGACTTGGTCAGCTCGAAGCATTGAATATTCAGTAAATAAAGGACTTCTCCTCAAATCTGCGTAACAGCCATGATAATCTAAATATATGTGCGAATTTTTTTTTTTTTGCAATACAATGAGCCTGTTATAATTAGTTTTAGTTGCGGTCCTCCACACCGAAATCCCGTAACATACTTTCGAATAAATGAGAGCATTATATAAGTTTTGTTTCAACCATAGTGGTATCAAATGGCCGATTGAGACCTATACTTTTAGAGAGTTCGGTGGACAGGTGAGCAATATGCGTATTCCGCGAAAGTTGTTCTTGAAACCAAACACCTAAGAACTTCTGTTCTGTCACTCGGTTTAACTTCGTTCCGTTGAATATAATCGGGATTTCTTTCACGACATTTCTATTGTACAGCCTAAATATCATGTAAGTTGTCTTTGTAGCGTTAAGTTGCAATTTATTATCTAATAACCCTTTTTTTTTGTGTTTATAACCATAAGGAACTCAGAAGCTTCCTAAAGGTTAAAGGAGTATTTCCGCAATGTTTTGACACTTTTTTTAAGAATTACCCGCCATCAAAGACTGCTCGTTTTGACCGCTCGAGCAGGAATTAGAATTTGCCACGTTGATTACTTGGAGCTAGCAAAAAGCCGCACTTGTCCAGACTCTCGTCAAGTTTCTCATGCGTACCGCGCATTCTTTTCACACGCCATTAAATAAAAAAAAATGTTATGCAATAGAGCTGTTTCAACAAAATGCGCGCTCTTTCGAGCTGGTTGGCGCTTTAAATGTTCTTAATTGGTATAAAACTTCCAGAGCCCCCAAGTAATGAGTTGATTCATCAACTATTTCTTTAACCAAAAATAGTAAATACGGTTCCATTTGCGCAACAAAGCTCTCTTCCGGGGATATTTATTTGCGGCGATATTTTTTCTTGGTACATGTTCGGTTGAAAGGCTTCTTCCAGAGCATTTTTAAGCATAGGGATTTCAGTATCACTTTTGTCGTAACTATCTGCGTTGAACGCATGGCCAAGACACCATGGGCTGCAGCAAATATTTGGCTCGGTTCCCAGTCACAGAGGCTGTATTCCTGATGGAGCCTGGGAAATACAAGAGCGTCCGTTCTTAGATTTCAGCCGACGGTAATTAAGAGCCCCAGGTGGGCAAAATCAGTACGTCACTGTCAAACAGCACGCCGCACAGGTCAGTTGTAACTTCGGCGTGGTTTATCTGGTTACAACGCCACGTGGTTCCTATAAGGTTACGCTGGGATCAAACTTCCTGTGCGAGCAGTGCTGGAAGGAACTGCCATACAGCAGCTCAGGCAACGGAGTAATCTGACGACTTTGTCACTCATGATATGATAAACCGCGCAAACGAATGGTTATCACGGATCTGTGTTTAGTCCTTCACGCGTACTCACATTTCGGCAAATATACCAATCTTTGAAAAATGATTGCCTGTTTATCAGGACGCTCCGAAATTCCTTCGCGATGCCATCACATGCAACGAAATTTCAGCGCGAGTTGAGCAAAAACGGCAGCGTTGCATGGAAGGAACTATAGAAGCTGTAAAACTGAGTTTTTTGTAACTTGCGACGGTCAGCGGTTGTTTGCTGGCTTTTTTTTTTGCTAAGTGTAGACACTTGCTGATGTAACGCATTTATGCTGATGCTTAAAGGCAAGAGCCAACTGATTTGTGTGGAATATGTGCTCTCTATACCAAATGAAACAGCATCACTTGAAATGTACCGAACCGAAACCGAACCGAAAACTGCCGCGGAACTTCGAAAACGGAATTTTTAGTCCTGCCAGACTTAGCTATTCTGCTAAAACGAACTTTGGAAACCATGCCAATGGGCTACGGGTCAACATACATTGAACTCTACGTCAGGTGAAAAATTCCCGGCCGCGGCGGCCGCTTTTCTGATGGAGGCGAAAAGCAAAAACGCCCCTGTGTACGAGATTTCGGCGCCCGATAAAGATCCCCAGGTGGTCAAAATTAACCCGGAGCCGTCCACTACGGCGCGCCTCATCGCCTGCGTTGCGTCGGCGCGTTAAACCCCACAATCAATCATCACACTACACGGCGCCACCTTTTAGATTTAAGAATGCCTTGAGCCGAATTAAAAGTATTTTGCCAAATTATTCAGAAATTTTTTGTGCGTAACCCGCTGTATAAGACACTGGCTTTCATAACAGCTCGAGGGCCTGCACTCCACAAAAAACGGTTGGCTGCCCCTTTGCAACGTTCTAAGCACAATTCCTCAACGGAGCACGAAACGCGCTTTGCTGCTAATTTATGCATTTATTTATTCGCCCTACCGCTACCGGCCCGCGTGAGGGGTATTACATGTGGGGTGGTGACGGGAGGTGGAGGTGGTGACGACTGGTGACTTCCCACAGCCACAAAACTTGACGTGACTTTATTTCTTCATTTATTTCTTGCGGTTTGAAACCCACCAGTCGGATTACACTCATCCGTCTCTGACAACATACCTACGCGCAAAGAATATTTTACTGCGCATGTGCTTTACAAGTTACTTTAACCTTGATCCTTTCATTTCTAAGCATTGTAGAAAACATGGTCTTCGCAATTCATTAAATTTATTTCGCGGGTCATCTCTAGAACTAGTTTGGCAGATGTGGTTGCTGACAAATTTAAATCTGCTAAAATATTTCCCTGGTTCATCTATTCTTAATTTTTCCAACCACATCTCACACCCTTCATAATAGGAAATTTATCACTAATGTTAAGACGGAACACAGTGACCATACATTCTCAACCCACTACCTGCGTACCTCCAGCAAGTTTCCTGTTTCCTGGGTCAAACGCTTATTCAGCGATTTTCGCAGGGAAGTAGAGTAGCTTAGTACCATTTTACGAGTTTCTCCTTTATCTGTGGTGACCTGACCTGCGCGGTGCGTTTCCATAGGATCAACCCACTACTCTAATACCTATAACTGTTCTTATCAGAGGAGCGAGCCTTTATTTTCTGGGATCCATTTCGTTCAGTAGAGGCTAGTTTTTTTTTTTTTTTTCATTGAAGGAAATATACTGCCTTGTTCACTAAGTTAACAAGCTTGCGGTAAATTACCTGAAAAGCAGACTATCTCGTAAGCACTCCGCAGGCGAAATTTTAAAATGAATTCAACCGACTATCTCGTAAGAACTCCGGAGGTGAAATTTTAAAATGAATTCAACCGACTATTTCGTAAGAACTCCGCAGGCGAAATTTTAAAATGAATTCAACCGACTATCTCGTAAGAACTCCGCAGGCGAAATTTTAAAATGAATTCAACCAGTGCAGATACCGTCCTGTGTATGTCATGGATGCAACGTAAACTGAGCAACTACAGGTCGGCACAATCAACAAAATTCTCCGACATTTACAAAACCGAGGAAGCACCTTGTGTTAGCATACATCTGGCAACAAAGTGAAAATGGTTCGGCTGATTATGTCGCATGTGGCATGTTACAATGCACAACCATGGGTTTTTAAGGTGCTTAGTTGTAGGAGCACCATACACTGGATTCATGTGAACAGTATATTTTGAATGACCGCACCACTAAGAAGCACTCGGCAAATGTCTTCTAAACAGCTAGACCAGAGATGTAGAGGTAACGAATAATCTTGGATTACTCAAAAATTACGCCTTCCCCGTGCCTTGGTAATTTTATTAAATAGTAGAGGCGGTACAAGGTGAAGCATTTTTTATAACAGAAAAGCATAACAAGTGCACTTGCATAATTTCGATGCCATTTCACCTGTTACGTATTGGAAAAAGTGTTTGAGTGAGCCGAACAGTATAGTTGTGCTAGGAACAACTTTTAAAAAAGCCCCGATATTCAAGGTGTCTTTGAAGGGCGTACATCATCCAGCAGTAGACTGTTTGCTGTACAAAGTCTCAGCTTCTTCCTTTAAAAATGGGCATTGTCAGACGAGTTGACTGCTGGAACTCTAAAAACTCGCAATGCTATCTGGGGAGCCCGTGGAAGTCGGGATGATAACACATTGCGGCAGACAAAAAGAGCCCTGCGTAATCGTCTTTCCGTCCCATTATCTTCTGAAAGTGATGCAGTTCTCGATTATCCATTACAGAATTGTTACGTAGTCATTTTTTATGGCAATCATTGTATTACGCTACCCTTCGTACACGCTGTACCATTAGTTTCCAGACTCTCCACGACCACTGCCTGCTGATTACTGATAAGGCAGTGCAAACGAAAGAAACCGTCTTCTCGAATCCACGAGCCAGCTGTGTCAGCATTATAAAACGTATTAGCTGTTTGGTAGGAACTGTTCTTGCAATATATCCGGTGTGGCTTCACGAGCAACGTTATCTCCTTCGTAAATCCCTGAGACATGCAGCGCCGGGATTTCGCAGTAGTCGGCCGATTTCAACTACGGTCTTTTAAGGGCGTGGGGGTGTTTCTACTTAGGGATGAAAGAGCCCGGTGTTAGATGCACTATCAGACAGTGAATGGTAGTTATTGAGAAGAAAATGTTGCCAAGGCCTATGATGCGTCCGGTATGTGCTAGCGGCGTGTGTGATCGAACGGGCACGAGATCCCAGACGACCACACACAATGGTTGAGCGCCATGCTAGTGAAAACGAACGCCCGGACGTGTGGCGACGTCCCCGCAATGACCGCTTCCTTCGTAGCCGGGCCGCCATCTTGGCAGCGCGTGGAGCAGTGCACCGCAGCCCGACTCGCGCCGCCCGGACCGGCCAGCCGGCCGAACGAGATCCGGCGGAAGCCGCCGAGATGGAAAGCCACTTTCGCCGTCGCGCGCTTTTTCGCAGCCCCCTCCAAGCGAGCAGCAGGGTGGGGGCGGCAGGTATTTGGACGGTGGGGGAAGCGCTGGCAGCCACAGCGTAGTCGCACGGCGACTGCTAAGCTTCCAGCGCTGGGCAACTGGGTCAGCCGAGGGCTTCTCGCCACGGCTTTGCAGGAGCCAACCAGCGGACAGCGCGCTTCCAGGAATTAGGACCGCTGCCGCCGCGGCCGGCGGCTGACGCGTATGGCCAAAAATATTTTCTCCGGCGCGAACACCCCCCACCCTCACCCCGGGCCGACTGGCCCCCTCGTGCGGCCGCTGACCGGTGTGCGCATGCGCCGAGGGGGGCCGCCGAGGGCGGGCGAGGGGGCCCTTCTCCTGGGGGGCCCCTCGCCCGTGGCTGCCCTATCGGGATTAGAGCAGTGATCCCGATGTAGGTCAGCGCCGAGTGGCCGCGCGCGGAGGGGGGACTACTTAAAGGCAAAGGCCCCGCTCAGAGCACTCACGCCTTGGCTCGCCGACCGCAGCAGAACGCGCGCGCCACACAAAAACAGTTCCTTCCCAGCGTCACACAAGCGACGGTGAGTGCCCACCGCCGGACCAGCACCCGGAGTTCCCAGCGCACCCTTGGATTTACGAGCACGTCGGGACGACGTCGACGCAGCGAAAGTGAACGCCGAGCGGGGGGTAGCGGGGCGCTTTGAGGAAATGGGAGGGGGGGGGGGGGCAGCCGAGGGGGGCGCGAGCCCGAGGCTCGGACCTCGTGAGGGCCCCCATAGGCCCGCACGGGGTCCCGACCCCGTGCCGTAGACAGGGAGTTGGGCGGGCGGGGAGAGTGTGTCACATCAGCAGCCGGGGCTTGAAGCAGTGCGCGTGTGTCTCGTGCAGGAGCTGAGAAGATGAGGGGGAGCAGCGCATGCCTGGGCGTGCTGGCCTGCCTGCTGGGCGCGGCCATGGCCGGCTACCACCAGCCCTGGAAGCCGGACGAGATCGTGAAGCTGGTGCACAAGGTGGTCCCGTACCCGCACCCGGTGCCCGTGCCCAAGCCCTTCCCGGTGCCAAAGGTGATCCACGTGCCGCACGTGGTGCACGTGCCGCACCCGGTGCCCGTGCCCGTCAAGGTGCCCGTCTACAAGAAGATCCCCAAGCTGGTGCCCGTGTACAAGCACATCCCGATCCCCAAGCCCGTGCCGGTGCCCCACTACGTGAGCGTCGGCGTGCCCGTTCCGGTCATCAAGCACCAGCCGGTGCCCATCTACAAGCACGTGCCCGTCCCGCGCGTCGTCCACGTGCCCGTGCCCGTCAAGGTGCCCAAGTTCGTGCCCGTCCCCGTGCACAAAGTCATCCACGTGCCCAAGCCCGTCGCCGTGCCAGTCAAGGTGCCCGTCTTCAAGGAGATCATCGTCAAGAAGCCCGTCGAAGTGCCCGTCCCGTGAGTAGCCAACGCACGCACTCTCGCCAGCTACTGGCACGCAATCAATGCTCTTCCTGGTGCAGTTTTCTCATCAGACCTAACAATCACGCAATCCATATAACAGCGCCTTTGGGATGTAATGCGGAAGTTAAAATAAGTGTGCGGGTGTATGGACACCAGGGGAATATTAGGTAATATCGAATACGTAAAGCTGGCGCGCTTGTTCTGGTATGTAGGGGTATTATCGATCAACAGCAACACGGGCCGGAATTCCCGTCATATCTATGGCACACGCCTCATTAAATTATACCAAGTGATATTAACAATTAGCTACAGTCAACTCAAAGTAGGAGGCTTTTCTTTTCTAGCAAATGCATGAGCACAATGGCGTGTGTTATTTAACGTATCTTAATGCAATAACAAAAAATTAACGTACCTGATAGAGCGCGCGTCGTAGACCGATCCATGCACGCTTGGAGCGTTACTACAATTAATTTGAAGAAATCGTCTATTGAATAAATTTAAGCAAAAATGTGTCACTAACGAAGATAATTCATTACAACTTAACGTGTCGCACTTTTCATCGATACGTATCTATAACAAACTTAGTTTGCTTAGTGCGTGCGCAATTCTCAACACGTCCTCTGTATCACTAAAAATTAATTCGCGCTCAAACCACTATTCTGGCAAGCGAAGCTTCGGAAGCCAGTACCATTGTTTGCCATATCGCAGTAAGCTTTGAAGCACTTGCACACAACGGCTGAGCCTAAGGTTATTCGCGACCAGCGTAAAGCTGCAGGCCGTATAATTCTGCATGTTGTTCTTCCTTCCTTTGGTGGTAGGGTGATTGGAGAGATCCTTGAGATCTTGACCTCAAACAGAACTGAATCGGGCACTGCCTGCGTTTGCTTCGTGCGTCTTTCCTGAAACAGAGAGAGATTTACTTGTTGGCGTATCAAATCTGTTCTTTCACTAGGGAAATTAGCGGATCAGCTTCAACATTAGCAGGAACTGTTTTGTACTGAATCCTATCTGCTATAGCGGTTGTGACGCATCGCCTGCGAACCCAGGCCCTTTGACGCGCTTCAACGCCTGAATTATGCCCTGTGATCGCTCACATCTATAATTTAATCCTCTGTTCTGGTGTGTTCCCTAAAGAGATGCGAATTGCACGTGTAACGCCCATTTTCAAATATGGTGACAGAAACTCTCTAAATAATTGTTCCGGCACAATACGATTCGTTCGCCGCCGTCTATTTACGCAACTTGTTTCCACCAACTCCAGAAATAGCACATCTGGATTCGGCAACTTAGGGTAATCTCATAGTCTAGAAGGTGGAGTGCGGCACTCGTTAAAAAGGAAATCACGCAGGAATGCATTTCTCACAGGCACCACTAGTGACACTTTCACCAAACTATGCGGCGACTTTGACCATTGGCAGGAAGCTCGGTCGCAGCGACAGGGAAATCGTTCACCCCGAAGTGTAAACGGCGTCTCCTGTGGGGTTCGAAAACTAATGAGGCCCCGACTCCGATGGTCAATCAGGAAGCCGCACTCACCGTCGGTTTGCGGCCGCGCGGTCAATGTCGAAGCGATTTAAATTTCTCTACCCAAGTCGCGTGTTTTATCTGTTGTCTTGCTTCTGTTTATTTGTTTCTTGATTACAGGAACCGCGGCGAAACCGTGTAACCCTGCGTGGGCCGGCCGAAGGGGTGCTGCGTTATGTTTTAACGAGTGTGAGACGTCGTCCGTGGTACGTCAGATCAGCAGGGTACCGCGGACAAGCACCACTACGAAAATCACGGCAGGGTCGACTGCTTTCGAGAGAGAGGGAGAGGGAGAGGGGGGGGAGGCTGTTGGTAATATGAACATCTCAGACGTGGAAGGGGCGAATACAGACGAAAAGGCATATCGACTTGGTTGGTGGTCGACTGACGTCGTGCTGCTAAAAACAGACAGGCGGGTGGGACAGATGACCTGAGAGAAACGCGCCAAAGGGTCTTTGACACGCGATGCACCGTAATGCAAATGCTCCCAGCCCGTGACCGTGGGCGCGTGACTTACCCGTCTTACTTATCGTCTTAGCTACACGACCGCCGCAAACATCGCCGACCTCCATCTTCCCTCTCGAGCCTAGCGTACGTTCATCGCCGTTGCTTGGCCTTCGAACTGCGCCGTCGCCAAGCGAGGGGCGAGAAAGCGAGCGATCACCGAACTGCGGCGGTTATTTTCCCGTCCCGAACGCTGTGGTCCCCTTGATTGCCTGACCTCCTGACAGCGTGGCGCGGATTCACTTATGCGGCTAGAATGACTCGCTCGGCAACGGACTAGAGAAAGCGTTGACGACCCCGGTGACCGCAGCGAATGTCGCGCCGAGGCAGGCGCGCTGAAAAGGCGTCTTCTGGTTCCCGCGCCTCCGCGACGTCAATCTTCTCCTTCTCTTCTCCTCCGTCTTCGCGGCCTCTAATGACGGTAATTGAACGAGCCAGACAACTGGCGTTCGTGAGGGGGAAACCCTCCATCAACTCGTTGGCCGCCCCGCAGCCGTCGTTCCAAACTTCACTGCGGCAGACGTCGCCGTTCCGAAATTTCGCCCATTCTTTTCCTTTTTCCAGACTCTCTCTTCTCCTCCTCCTCCTCCCCCCCCCCCCCCCCCCAAACCACCTTCCTTCTGCGCTCTTCCGTGCATCGGGATGGGTGTAACCTAGTTTGAAAAGGTAAGGACGCAGCGACGCAAACCAATTTCACTTGCTGTCTCTGTCAGCCCATCTGACTGTAAACCAAATGGGAAGCGGGGCTTCGGGTTGCCGTGCGGGGTCTGAGACTTCAAAGTGAAGCAAGATAAAAATCGTAACAAGAGAGACGCAAATATCACTGAGGCGCATCGTACATACTGTCCCTGTCTCATGAATAGCGTTTAAACAAGATACTCGGCGGCAACTCTTAGATGCTCCCACTTTTCACTCTATTTATCCGTTTTTTTTCCTCTTAAGGGCGGTTGAACGAGGAAGTACTTAACATTCAGAATAGCAAAGCGAGAGCATATCAATCTTCCTGACGTGAGGAGCAAAGGGCGCGGCTAGCCGCTTTCACCTTAACCTGTATACATAGTGTATGCCGATTCAACTTCTCTGGGTCACGGCGTTCGTGTTCTTGTTGATGCGGCGGGTTTTCTCAGCGTGCTTGTGCGATGCCGGTTAAAAGTTAAGTAAAGAAAGTAGGAAGAAACGCCTGTCACGTCGGCAAAGGAAAGGTAGCGTCTAGGAAATAAATAATATCAGCAGCCACGGAAACTTGTTTTCGCCGGCTCCTCTCCGCATACCAGTCCTGCTTCCGCACCTTGCACGTACACACGCGCGCGTGAGGTTTAGTTAAGACAACAAAAAAGCGAAGCACTTGCAAGAGGGAAGTGCACCCCCGTCGGGAATCTTTTTACATAAAGCCCCACGCGTGGCTATAGTTACGTCAGCCAAAACCAGTCCGCCTGCTTACCAAGCAGTCCTCGGCGCGCATAGTACGTTCTTGCATCGGCTTTTTACTTTTTTGGGGGGGCCTGCCAAACGGCCAAACGTGCGCAGGAGAGTGAACCAGTTTGGTGTCTCGATTGAGCTCTTCATACAGATGCAACTTAGGGTGAATAGCGGAATCTTGACAGTCGATACACTTTCTTTCTTTCTTTCTTTCTTTCTTTCTTTCTTTCTTTCTTTCTTTCTTTCTTTCTTTCTTTCTTTCTTTCTTTCTTTCTTGCGGCGTAGCGGTTCTACGAGGAAGTGAAACAGATCGCATACAACCTCGACCGAAGCACCGTTTTAGGCCGCTACGGGGACACCACAGAGACCGTAGGTGGTGTCTTCACTGTCAGTGGGTCAATGACTCTGGCTGTCTCCCATAGCGGTTCCATATGCGTGCAGCCAATAGAGTGGAACGTATGACCATAACGCGTGACGCCAACTTTCTACTCCTTTCGCGCTTTTTTCTTAGCCTGGCTTTTGGCGCTTGTTTTATTTTTCCGCCCTCGCGGCGCCCTGTTGAGGAGACAGTAAGAGAAAGTCGGTCGGCAGGTAGCGGAGAAGGCAATGGAGACGCGAACGGTGCAACAGCGATCGGTCCAATGAACTCGAAAGTATTTCGTTTCTTTGGGTGACGTGGGGGCCGCGACTCTTTATTCTTACAGTGCTCATTGACACCGTAGGCACCGAAGCGAACTGCTTCTCCTGTGTACTCTCCTCTACATCCCCCTTGCCTTTTTTGTTGAATCTGGATCTCTGGCTTGGCGCCCCATTTTCGGATTGGCTCTTCAAACCGGGCTTCAAAAGCGGCTTTCGATCTCCCCTTCGCCGCATGTTAGAAGGTCGCGTAGCCTTTACCAACTGATATACGTACGTTCGGAATTCAACGCACAGAACCGCTTTACAGCTGACGAACTTGACAAACTCGTGCAGAGTCCACCTACGCAATGTCTATTCTGATGATTGTGCATTGATTAGTTATCTGCAAAAATCTGTGGACTGTCCGTCTTAATTTTCTATGCGCGAAGCACGGTGCAGAACTCATAGAGACAGGTCACGTAGGCACAAACTTATTTAAGGTATTAGATGCCGAGGTGTCTTTACTTATGCTGAATTGCATGGCTATGAGTTGACAGTTTCGGTGTTAATGTGTCCTATAGCATTCACCCTATATCTACGGGCGGGGGTGAAAAGGGGGTGGGATCCAAACGGTATAGTTCGTTGGAGACGTAGCTAATCAGAAACGTCTGCCGGTGGTGAAGCAGGAGCCGGTGGAGGCTGGTCCTGTCAGGAACACCAAGGCAGCTCAGCCGTGGAACTTTGCTGGCTGTTATAGCACTGTGGTATACCTACCACTTTATTTAATTTCTGCTTTTATGAAGCCGGAGATAGGGGACTTTAGCTAAGATACCTGCGGAAGCTAATGGCAAATCACCCCCTCCCCCCCTCCCCCCCCCCACCCTTCCGGAACTCTAATGAAACCATTCAGCTTCTGTCGTGCTCTCCTCTTTTAGTTACTCAGCGATATAATCATGGGTTCCAATCAGAGGCTCCAGAGTGATGTCTTCGGTGCACCTCCCCCCCCCCCCCCCCGTCTCGTTCCATCTCACCGTTTGACCCGGAAAAACACCCAAATGATACGGATTAACAACTGTCGTACCCCGCCTTTCCATCTCGACAATTATGTTCCTTCTCTCTCCTTCTGCCTCCTTTGCCTCCCTCTCCCGCCCTCTCTTCCCTCCTTCCTCCTCCCCACCTTTCTTCTTCCTCATCTCCATCTCTCCATCCCACCCTCTCTCTTCCACATTCTTCCTCTTCCATTCCACATTCTTCCTCTTCCTCTTCCACCCTCTTCCTCTTCCAAAGAAAAAAAAATACACCTGTTGCCATAACTTTGGGCCGAGGTTAGCCTTGTGAAATAGTATTCCAAGCCCTCAGTATTTCTATCGCTAAGGGGTCCTCATTTCAGGCGTGTTACAACTAGCTCAAAACGATTTGCTTCTCTTTCCATCCATTTTTGCTCGCGACCCTCGCTCGTGTTAGTACAAAATAGACACTCAGGTACTCGTACTCACGTAGGTATGCGAAGCTTTGCCGCATTTAATACCAATACGTTACAAAGTGATAATGAACAACACTTTTTAAGTATGTTAGCATTTCACAAAGATTTCGCTGGAATTCATAAGGCAGTCAGAGTCTTTCACGTGAGACAGGGCGGGACATTGAACTTCCTTTTCTGCTTTTGTCACTTGTTAGCTGCGGTCAGAAGTTTAACTTTTCCCCTCAGCAACGTCTTCCGCCTATCCTTAGGCTTTGACACCTTTTGGTGTTGACAGCACGCGTAACAAATCAAAGCCTTATAAAATGAAATGTCTGGCCCCCCGGTTCGTCCGCTGTCAGCAACCGCCAATTTCACCTCTTCCTCCTTGGACTGGCCACTTCACTCACGAAATTGCTCCACGTCCAGACTAGGCAGAGCTTGTGGATCACTTCTGTTGGAGAGGTAGGTGACTCCACTTCGATTCGAAACTCGGCAGGTTTTGCTCTGTTTTTTCGCAATTGCCAGGGCTAGTTCCTCTGAAAGCAAAATCGAACGCGCCATGTCTTGTGCGGGTTAAAACGCGGCTTCTTTATTAGGCTGGATGACATCAACGCGTTTTTTTTTTCTTCTTCATTCTCCAATCGCAACTGGGTGTGACGAATCAAGCAGTGAGCTCTATCCGCGTTCCACTTAGGCCGCTTTCGACCGGCGGCCGAGTCGGAGACCCCCACCCCGCATGCACCGTTATTCCCGTACTGGTCTGTCACTTCTCGAAAGCCCCTCTGGCCACTCTGGCATCATCCTGTCATCGGAGCGACTAGCGGGCAGCGAAACGTCGAGGGGCCTTGTTCGCTGTCAGACGACAACACGCTCGATCCGCTCTTCCAAACTGCCACGCTAAGCCCGCCCCGTCATTCAACGACGAGGTCCTCGACGTCTAGTTCGGCTTTCGTGCGGCCCCGTTTGGGAAAGTTCTCTCGAGCAAGTCCGTTTCCAACGACGAGCCCTCCTCGAACATATTTCGGAGGGGAGGAGGGTCCTTCTTGTTCATCTTTTCTGCACACAGAGTCGTCCGTGCTTCTGAGGAGTGTCGGCGGCGGCAGAGGCGATGCGGTCGTTCGTTGTAGGTCAGTCGGAGCAGGCGGCGGCGGCGGCTTCGGCAACGACCGCGTCGTGTCTTTTCCATTTCGACCCGCCTGAACTTGTTCTCTCCTTATTCGCGTTCCCTTGAAGGGAAACGCGTTCGGTGGTCTGCTCCCAAGCACGCGGATGCTGACGGTCCAGCGGCCGCGCGGACTGCAGCATCCAGCTGGGACGAGCGGACACCGCCGCCGCTGAGAGTCAAGACGCGCAGAACGCGGCAGCGGTCGCTAGCCGGCGGCCAGAAAGGGTCAGCCAAGTCCTTGACCGACAAACGCGTCTCGGCAGCCGAGAGAGGAGCGCGTAGAAGATTTCGGAGGGACGGCGGGGGTGGTAGGCGCCGAAGAGAAGGGAGAGGCAGCTTTCTTCGCATTAGCTGGCCCGGGACGGCGGCGACATAGCGGAGTCGCTTGTTCCTTCGGCCGCCCGTGCGAAAACAGTAGAAGGGCCCGTTCCGCCATCTTGGCGTGTGTCGATCCGTGTCTCTCAGCAGCAGAGCGTGCACAACCGACGGCGGGAGGCTAGCGGCGGGAAGACCGGCGACCTCGTTTCCCAGGAGAGCAAAACGGCGTCGTCGCGCGGGCAGGCCGGCAGCCTAGCGGGCTTTCTTCGACCAGCAGCGGCGTTCTGAAGATCCTCCGTCTTCTTTCCACACACGAGTGCGAGCCCTGTCGCGTCCTCGGTCGTGGTGATCTGTCGTCGTGAATGTCCGTCGCTGACGCTGCCGACGGCGACCGACACGACAGCTCTCCGAGCGATCGGCCTTGTCCTTGAACTGCTCTCGGCGCGCCGTCGTACGCACTCGCCCGAGGGAGCAAGGCCCGCAGTGCAGGGGCGACTTAGAAGTGACCTCGAAACAAAGGCGCCTCCGACCTTTCTCGTCTTCGGAACGACGATGCGAGTGGAGTTTTATACCATGGAGCGGAGGTGCAACGATCTGCGCTTTGTTAGGGACGGTAATGTATAAGCGTTCGACTCGAACGAGGAAAAATCGCAACGTCGCGGCTATTCACGGGAATTTCTTCGATAGTTTATTTCCCCGCTTTCGCGCGGGAGGACGCTCAGGATCAGGGAACGTGCAAGGAAGAAATAGGCTAATGGTGCAAAATGTCCCAGAACGAAGTCGCGGTTAAGAATGAAAGTAAACACACTTGAGGTGTAAACTCGACTAGCTAATCTCGGGTCGTTGATAATTGTCTTGGCTACGTGGATAATACTTCCGGGAGCGTACAAATCGGTTTCGTTTACCCTGATTTGCGGATATTTTTGTATTTATCAGTGTGACAATTTTAGTGGCAAGGCGTCTTCGCGCTTCTCAGAATGGAACGGACGAACCAGCTGCTGCGGAGAAAAACTGCGAGCGCGGGTAGTTTTATGCGAGGCTAAGTCCGTCTTATCAAACAACTGAGCCATGCGGAAAAAAAGCGGACGACGAACACCGAACACATGTCTCACGCATAGGTGACATGCTAAAGTAAACAGGTAGAGTTTGGTATCGGTATCGTTTAAACGGCAATATTTTCTCATCACCAGAGCTATTAGAATGACCACAGCAGAGTGTTTCAGTTCGGCGACGCTGTGCGCACACGCTAACCAAGTCCACTCAAGCAACTTAGCCGCCATCTTTTCCAGTTTCTCAGTGGCTCCGAGGCGGTTCAGTACTTGCGCGCATTCTGGTTTGGCGAGGTTTTTCGCGAAATAGGTGCATCTCCTACCACGATTGCCACCCTTTGTTGTAATACTTCCGGCGTTGAAGTTGCCGTCAACAAGTAA
Source organism: Haemaphysalis longicornis (assembly GCF_048455015.1). NCBI lineage: Eukaryota > Metazoa > Arthropoda > Arachnida > Ixodida > Ixodidae > Haemaphysalis > Haemaphysalis longicornis. The sequence goes on along the minus strand of NW_027526335.1, from coordinate 109,615,081 downwards.
CCCCAGCCGCTATAAAACTCATTTTTGGTGACGTCGCTGCTAAAATAAAATCATTGGGCACTTCAGGTCGCTAATCAAAGCGATAGTACAATACGACTAAACGTCCTCAACGCTACTTTTGAATGAGAACAGACTTTGCGGAGATCTTTTTACATGTGTCGCTTGGCCAGTAGCGGAGGGTCATTGAAAGGGAAGACGTTCTCTTATCCAGTGAGCTGTCTATTGTCGCGCATTCACTTCCTTCACTCACTTATGTGCTACGCGCATTTCCACTAATTACTACAGCCAGCAGAAAACGGCAGCTGCTAACTTACTTTCTATGAATACATTTCGCCGCATCGGACACTGTGGATACGCCGGACGAGATGCCCTTAATTGAGATATTTTTTAACTTTACGTTGGTTTCACCTAATGGGTGAAGCAAACACCTCATTCAAAGCATAGCTTCGTGTGAAGCTAAGCCACAGAGAAACACGTTTATGTCATACTAAGGGCCACAGAAGACCGCGCAACGCACCGTACGAGCTACCACGTACATCGCATGTTGCCGCGTTCCAAGCGCGGACACAAAACCGAGTCACAATGAAAAATGAGCCTCGAAATAACGTCCACGGCGACGTAATACGGGGTCCCCCCCTTTGTATTCAACTCTCTCACGCGCTCAGTGGAGTGCTTTAAAAGGGACTGATGACTCCGCCGACGACTCTTACACGCAACGGCTTCTCCGGAGGCGTAAGATGTAGCTGGCTCGTGCGCTTTCAGCCAACCCTCGGATCACGCGCCGTTAGCCAAGCCGCGCCGTTCCACAGGGCAGGTAACTATCACCACTCCTTTTCTTTTTTCTCAGCGCGATTCTCTGCTTTTTTTTTATTTTGCCAGTTTCTTTCGCTACACCTCTTTGCTCACAAGTGGATCGGCGAATTCAAAAGCGCTGCCGAATAGGGAAAGAACAGAAGACTGTTGTAGAGCAAAACAAAAAGTGTGAAAGGAAAATGAAGGCAGAAGACGTCTGCGAAGAATAGCCCTGAAGAAAGAGCACGTTCGCGTTTATAGGTCTCGCTAGAAAGAAAGAGGATATGAATAAATGTGGCATAGGAGGGGAAAAAAAAGTGGACAGGAATGCAAAAACGTTCTATAAAGCCCCTGTTTCGCTCACTTGAGTTCGTTAGTTTGCACCAGAACGACCCTGTTCTGTCTCGCGTACTTTTCCTCTTTTTCTTTTCTTTCGCCCCACGATTTCTACCTCATACTGCTCGTCGTCGTCGTCGTCTCTTCTGCCGTTTGTCCAGGCCGATCGTGCCAGATGGCCCGGGGCCTATCGCTCGTTCTGCTCGAACGCGCTGCATGCACGGATTCAATGGCCGAAATAATGGCGCCAGCGAGCTTCCTCGTAAAAGAAATCTGAAGGCGCCGCCGCGGGGACGTCTGGCCTCCCTCCCCCCTCCTCCATCTCCTTGGTCGCTTTCCTCGTAAACGCAACCCATACAAGGAAGAATGAGATATAAAAGTAAGCGGGCATAGTGGAAAACCCTGGGGAACATTAATGGCAGCAACGATGTTGCCTGAGCACGACCATTTTCGTTCACCATCTTTCGGACTCCGGCGGCGGATTCATGACGGAGTGGGAAAGAGTTGAGGGGGTACGGAGGTGGGTTTTAGTTTTATTCATTCATCACCCCCTCTCTTCGGTGTCTGTAGGTGAACAGAAAGAGAACGGACCCCCCAAGAGTTGTGTCCCAATTCCATTTTCTCTCATTTCGGGCGATGATCGCGCTCCCTCTCGACCACCCCACCATTCGGCGACTTTTTTTCTTTATTCACTCCACATTTCTTTGAAGCCGAAGCCGCGAAAATCTCAGTAGTATGTACGAGGACACAAAAATATCAGCGTGTCTCGGTCCATGGAGACGTCTTTTTTCTTTTTCTCGATCGATGTCCACTGGACGGTGGCGAGGACTTTGCAGCTTTTCTTGTCGTTAAGTGTACACCTTAACGAGATACCCGACACGCACGTATTCTTCGCCATAGAAGTTCGCCGACTAATAATATATCTCGATTTCGTTCGCGATAGCCACTCGGGCATTGTTTCGCACATTTTGTAGATCTGGGTGCCGATCGTCTTCGCCGCTTTGCGGTTTTATTATCATTTCTATCGCAGTACACTTTTGTTTTTCCCTCAGTTGCAACTGCATTCTTCTGCGGTGACTAAAAGTAACACCCTTTGCTTTATTTAGAGAATTGTAGGGAAGCCGTTTATGCCCGTCTTTATCTAGTATCTCCTATATAAACCGTTGACACGAAAATAAACATTGTACGTTTGAAGTGTAAACAGCCGCTATTCGGGAAATGCTGGCTTATTACCTGTGGTAAATTTGTATGCGATTCGGCGACTGATTGTCTAATAGAAGTCAGAGCTATATGAAAAACTGTGCAAAAATTATCAAGGCGCCCGATAATTTACTACGGCTAAACGTGTGCAAACACTCTTTGACTCTTCTCTGGTGGTGGTTATATCGTTCACCCAAGAACTCTCAATGCCACAGTTTCGGACAACCGGTATTCCAGTATTGTCCGTGATATTAAGTTTCTCTGAAAACAGTCGAAGAAGTGGACATAACCAGTTATATTTCAAATACATGTTTATGCTCTCACTCGCTCTCTCTTCAATTACTACTGGTTATGGTTATAACCATCGCGACTAATTCGTTTATGACATCGATGTTTTTTGTGGGGGTTTGCCGTACAAGCCTCTATGTATCGGCGGGTGACAGGCGCCATTTGTTGTTGGTGTTCGTGAAATATCGGCTAGCTAGACTTATTCCCTCCGGTTCGCCTTAGCTCGGCGTAACAAAGCATCATGAAAAACACCCTTCGTAGAGTATTTATAAAAAGTAATTTATTTTTGATAGCAAGCCAGATTTGTTTACGAAATACTTGTAAACATGACTACGTCTTTTACACTGTGCGAGCAGTGCTGCTGTAATTGTCTCTGGGTAACTAAGGAAGTGGAGCTTACATTTGTTATAACAGTACATCAGAAGCTAAATTCAGTGGCATCGCAAACTTTGCGGATACAGCAAAATCTTGTTATAATGAAGTCCTGAGGACAGCAAACATAACTTGGTTATAAACAATATTTGTTATAATGGATACTTCGTTGTAGGTGACACTTTGTTAAAAACGGGGATGATTTGCTCTTCCAACACTACACTTGGGGCCGTTAAAACTTAGAATCACGTGATTTCGTTATAACTAGGGGTTAATTGTCTACGTTCCTTCTAAAGAGAAAGCAGGGGATTCTACCTCGTTGCAATTTTCGTGCAAATTTTCGGCGGAGAGCGACGAAAAATGTAATTTCAGGCCACGGCTTCAGTGCGAGGCACTCCATCCTTGCGAGATTAAGCATGATATTTAGGTCGATCTTGTTGCAATTGTTTGCCTAGTTTACGAAAAATATTCAACCTACGAGTTGGAACAAAACGTGGTCGAAAGTTATGTTTTCGTGGTTGCTCAGTCACCCAATTCTGATATGGATAAGCGATGAAGGAAGGAGCGTTTTGTTCTTGTCATCACGTTAAGTAAATGTAGGCGTCATTTTTCTATTCGCTTACCTGGTATATTCCAATCAAAGGATACGACTCATTTTATTCCAAACTATACTTTGGAACGTAAAAAAAAATACCAATTGTGGAAAAAGATTTCGTGGTCTCAGGCTAACGGCAGGAAACATTACTTTTTATTGCACCATGCTAACCACATACAAGACACGTGTTTTCGAACGCGGAGGTTCCTTCTCCCTAGAATAGCTCTGTCGCCTTCCGCTTAGCATTCAGGAAAAAAAAAATCAAAAGAAAACGACGAGAAGGGCGGACCGCTCCGTTTATAAGTCCCGTTTCCATCCTGCAAGGAAAACCCTCTTGAGACATATCGAACGCGCGTCGCGCCGACGTCCCACATTCCGAGATACTTCGTTTAATCTCCCCAACACCGGCAAATTCGAGCGCCGGGGCATGCTCTTCCACGGGCTAAGGTTCCGCTCGCCGGACTTCAGCGCTTAGAGAGGAAACTAGGCGAAGAGAGGAAGAGAGGGATGTTGCAGTCGCTCTCCTCCTCTCTTCTCCAGAGCGGGCAGCGAGGTTGTTGTTTGAGGCTGTTTGTCCGCATTCCGAAGCTGACCATGCAGATCCCGGTGTTTAGAGCGCCTCTTATGTGCCCCTCTCCGTCGATGCGGCCGAGTGGTGTAGCGGAAACTCACCCCGAGTGCTCTCTGAGACACCAATGAGGCCAGCGCGAGCCACGGCACTCACTTCCTGAATATTATGAGGAACTAGCTCCGGAAGTGAGCAGGAAGAGGATGGTTAATACCCAGTGTTCGGAGCCCGTACGGAGAGAGAGAGAGGGAGTAAAAACGAAAAGCGGTGAGAGGGAAACGAATTGGGACGTGTTGCCCCATAAGAGACCGGAACGTGTCATATTCTTACCGCTTGCGTGTCTAGACTACTCGATCCGCGATCGCATAGGCTAATGTGATTCTGCAAGAGCGAACGGTGGGTGTGCGGGCGGTGACGTGGCTAGTGGATTCGACAACCTCGCCGGTTTCCCTCACCGTTCATTTGACTACGCATGATGAGTTTTTACCGCTTGTTTTCTGTGTTGTAGGATCTTGGCTTGTTTCTTGAATCTGTCATGCCAGTAGATTACTCTCCCAATTGTTCCTTTCCCAAATGGCTCTCAGTTATCTGTAAATTGCTCGTACTCCCTTACCACATCTCTTCTACGTCCTTTATTAGTTTTTTATATTTACTTTTGCACACCAAGATGGAAAGTGATAGCCTGCTTTTCTCTAAATTTATTTTCACATGAGTAAAGAACTATCAGATACTTCAGTCAAGCATTTGTCGCGTCATTCTCTTCCGCGGTCATTTCGAACTCACACAGCATGGAGATCGCTGATTTACTCACTTATTCGTTAATTTCATCTGCGAACTCCTAACACTTGTCTTATTAATGCACTCACTCACTCACTCACTCACTCACTCACTCACTCACTCACTCACTCACTCACTCACTCACTCACTCACTCACTCACTCACTCACTCACTCACTCACTGTTATATCTGATACGTTTCTAAGTACCATTAACTCTTTGGGCAGGAGTAATTGGGCCTCTCTTCGCTATCTAGATAACTGCTTCTAGAGCCCTTCTCACCTCAACCTTGTTTTATCTTAAAACACACGCGTAATTTCATCTCAGCTTCTCCAGGTATATCTCGTGCGCCCTAGACTGAGTTGCGGAGAGCAAGGAAACATTGAGGGCATAAACTAGAAGGAAGCCTCGCGATTGCTCAAGATGAGGCCTTCAACGTATTTATGCAGCGTAAGCAGTGTACTGCAGACTTGAAGGTCGCGGCCTTCGGTTTTTCATTTTTATTTCCGCTGGCAACACTTCTGTTTGCTCTACACGAGTCCCACCGGTGAACCGCCTTTGTTGTACATGCCAATTACGGTCTTCGCGTCCGCATGCTGCACCCATTGTGTGTGGCATGCTGAAGTCGGTCCAGTTCATGTTTCTAAGCAAACTGGGCAGGCCCATCCCGCCCATATTGCGGCAGCTTTCTACCGGGTATATGGACAGCAGTGGATACCGACGCCCCAAGTGAATGCTTCAATTTTTTTTTTTCAGCCCATACTGCTCAGCCCAATGGTTTCTCAGCCCTTTTTATTCAGTCCAGTTTTTGAGCCTAGTGGTTATTTACGCGAACGGAATCACGTTCCTCTGTTGTCAGGTGCAGGGAGAGGTTCCTCGCTGTCCCGTCAATACGCGATTTAAGCAGGGCGTCCAATGATCACGACTGGCTTTATGCCATGCACATTACGGATTGCTTGAATGAATACATCTCAGCAGGATAACATCCATGTGCTTAACGCCTTTTCCTGCTCATTTTCCCTCGACTGAACGCACGCTTCCACGGTATCAAGCCTAAACGCAATCAAAGCGAATTCTCACAAAACGAATCTCTGTGAACGCGTGAAGTAATACTTACGGTGACAGGCTAGCAAGTTTAGGAGCTGAGAAAACGGCTTTCGAAATTGAAAGGGGCATAACTTTTTCAAAGAGGAGTGGAAATGATTAAGCTGCAAATGAGTACTTAGTCACAAGTTCGAGCACGCTTTTCATGTGACGGAAAGGATAACCGTCGCGCCTATCCACTAGCCATGCCCCTCTCGGCTACCAAGTCCAACTTGGGACAGCTCGAACGCTACCGGGGGCGTCACTTCCGGGATCGTTACCGTTTCCATACAGCGCCCTTGTACAGTCGTCATTGGGGATCGTGGCCGCACCACCGAAAAACGAAATAGACGCTATTTTTTCTCTTTCTCCCACGGCAATGCCAATTCAGGGAGTTAGTGACATTAAATATATGTACTAAAGGTTTCATTGACTATCCGATTGTTCTTTGACGGTCCGACGCGTCTTCCCTGCCGTGACTTAATTTAATTCCAAAGCCTGCGAAAAAAGAAAGAAAAAAGAACGGGGGATCATTTGAACTCGCCTCATCTCACAGGCGGAAGCGATAGGCACAAGGACAGGAGGTGGGAATTATCAAAATGCGTTGAAAACAAAACTAAAGAAAAAGAAAAAAAAAGGCTCCGTGTTTCCTGCAACCGGGTTCATAGGGGTATTTCCGCCATAGCGTGACAATATATTCGTTGCGCTGTTGCAAGCGTGGCAGCCGGGCTTTCCTGGCAGCCGAGATTTCGTGGAAAGAGCAGGCATAAAATTAAAAAAAAAAAACGTAAAGAAATGACACTAAAACGAGTCATACGCGACCACGACGGAGAAAGGAAAGTCGTCGCCGGGTTCTTCTTTCTTCTCCCTGTTTTTTTTTTTTTTTTCTCTTCAGTTATTCCGAGTTTTCTCGGTTGAAATTTCTTGACCCCGAGATATACACGTGAGTGAGACCCCGCTTGGTGCTTGTCACTTCCGCGTCCGTGTTCGAACGTCCCCTTTATCGTCTCTGTGTTTCCGGCACTGGAACTTTTGCCGAGTCCCACATTTTAGTGCCTGTACTGCCTCTTTTATACCGAGGGCTTATTTTCTCCACTTTATTATTCTTCATTATTACTGATTTATTGTTATTTATTCGTTATTATTTGTTTATTATTTTGATCGTTGGTTTTAGGGAACGTATTTAAAGTGCGAAATTGAACTCAAGGTTACGCTCAAAGAAGCGAACGGGCGGTCCACTGGCCTATGTTGTTACATCAACGTGTTTCCTCACGTTCTGAGTTGTCTCCGCCCATCTCTTCAGAGCGTTTGTTTCACTAGATGGAAAACGGAATATTTAACTATTGTCCGCGGTAGATTGAGTTAACTGTGTCGGTCATATCGCAATCAATCAGCCCAATCGGCTAAGTTACGGGATGGAACGCGAATGTATACCGGGTGAGTTTGAGTGGAGAGAAATCTCTGGTGACTTCACCAGAAGGGGTTATCGTGTTGTATAAGAGATCGCCCCGTTGACGAATAGTTTCCGGATAGCAGAGTTTAGGTGATGGGAGGCGAGTGAGACATTTGAGATCCGGGAACTTGAAAATGACTGCCCAGCATTCGCACTCTCGCAACTTCTACAGTTTTTTTTTCTTTTCAAGCAAGTCTTAAAGGTGCACTGAGAATAATATACTGTCGAGGTGGCGGGTTCCAAAAATGAGCAGAGGGTCGGATTGATGTTGCGCGGACGTGCTTCAGCACTGACCTGATTGTGGCATTCAGCCATTGCGACATACGTTAAAAGTTTCGAAGCGCCACATAGTTGTTGACAGGAGGAGGGGTAAACATTTCATGGAGCAGCCAATGTTCTTGGGCTGACCGCCAGGCGGGGGACCTCCTTAGTCCAGGAAGCCGTTGGTCTTGGCGGCCCATCTCTCCCCGTCTACCAGATATTGCTGGTGATCCGGGTTGGAGCTGGTCAACTGACCCTCCCACTGCTCAAATGAGGGAATCAGATTTGGGGCAAGGGATGGCGTGTGGCGGCACTCCCATACCATGTGGTAGAGGGTGCATTTGACACTTAATTTTCTTTTGTTTCTTTACACTGCAGAGTCTACATTAAGAAGCAAGTGCACTACGGCCACGGAGGCTACGGCGGAGGCGGAGGCTTCGGCGGTGGAGGCTTCGGAGGTGGAGGCTTCGGAGGCGGAGGCTTCGGCGGCGGCTTCGGTGGTGGCCACGGAGGTGGCGGCTACGGAGGTGGCGGCTTCGGCGGCGGCGGCTTCGGTGGCGGCGGCTACGGAGGCGGCGGCGGCCACGGCTGGCACTAAGGAAGCAAGACAGTCCATCAAGTGCCACGACCTTTCCAGTAGTCTGTCGCCCTCGTCAGAGGCATCCTAGGACGAAGACAGAAGACGGGACTGACGCTTTGTTCCCCCTTTCCAACTGCTGCGGCCCTGTGTCGAGGCCCTGTTTGGACCCTTCCACGCCACGCCAGATTTTCAACGCCAGGAAAGGTCGGCTTCGTGGACGCAGTGATGGGAAAGAGGGGACGGGGTATGAAGAAACTGAGAGGGACTCGGCCGCTCCCCTTTTTTCGAATGGGAAGTGGCCTTTCGATAGCAAAAGTCGCCGAACGCACTAGCAACAACGACATTCGCCGTCGCATTTAAGAGGGCCAGCTTTACTTTCCTGGCCGCATCGAAATTCGTGACCTCGTTACCAAAATGCATACGATCGGGACGTGCCATTGAATTTCGTTCGTGTTTCCAGCTGACCGTTCCCGCAACCTGCGAGACTTTGTCCTCAAAGCTCTTCGTCGAGGATGCGAGCGGAAACTGATTCTACCCATCCAAGCCTAAACAAAGAAACGTATGCCCCAATACCCATTTGCAAAAACAAAAGAATATTGAAAACTTTGGAGGAAGCCAGGGACAAATGCGGGAGCAAGAATTACAGTGGTTTAGCAGAACAAATGGCGGGTCACAGAAACAGTCAAAGTTCGTTGCGTTGTTTATCTTTGAACTGGGCGCTGACTGATAAAAAAAAAAAAACCACGAGTGAAAGCCAGCTCTTGTCTTCCGTAGGAAGGAACGCAGTATCGCGATGACGATGTCGTTACGTTTTGTACACTAGTACTTCAAACTCTCTCTCTCTTCCTACCCGAGTTGTGAATCCTTTCAAGCCTCCCTATTTCCCGTATCGTTCTGTCTCTGCGTTGTAGCGTCCGCTTCAATTCCCCTCCTCGCCACGACGGGTTCTTGATCAAAACTGAAAGGCGGCCAGTCAGTCCTATTGTTCTCCTCCTCCTTCTCATATCACCCTCCCCCAGTCCTCGTTTTCTCGATCCTTTATACAATGTTGATGCTTCTGTAAAAAGACTCTTTAGGCTCTCGTGTTTTATTTCGCGACCTCCCCCCTTGGTTCTATTTTTTTTTCACCACCTCTGTTATTCCAGTTTTCGTCATAGGAGCACGTGCAATCCTCGAAACACTTCACGCAACACTCGGCCCTACGCTTTTAGCGCTGCCTATACCTTCGCTTTGTACGTACGGCGCCGCGCGAGTTTGATGTGGTCAACAAACACCCGAAACTGGGGAGAAAGATATACCAAACAACCGTTCGTTGCCTCTTTCGGATCACCAACAACCACGGTCTGTGTATAATAATACCGCTGAAACAAAGTTTGGAGAAACCTTACTTTGTCCGCAGCCCAAACTGTAGGAGGAGTTCTGTGAAGTTCGAATACTCGATTAGGCAAAGACGTGTGTGCATGTGTGTGTGTGCTTGCCTGCCCTGCTCCTTTCATTCCTCTTAGCTGTGTATATATGTAATTCATTTTTGACTCTTGTTTTTTTGAATTTTTTGTGACCAACTATGTCGAATAAAGAAAACGTTGTTGTATTTAAAAAAAAAGTATTCTGTATCATTACATCGACTTCCCCGTTTGCAGCGCGTGGTAACCGAAGATGTCGACGTTTGTAATTGCTAGTTTGTGTGCAGAGAGCTGAAATACACGGCCTACGGCACTGCTTATAGGCGCACATGGACTATAATACCCCTGTTACACTAGCGTCCAAATTTCATTTTAACCAAATGTCATTTGACTCAAATACGAGGTTGTGCTGCTCCATTGAGTTTTGAAATTCTATAGGGATCAGATGACATTCGAGCCAAACGAGCGCCCAGAGATACATTTAGGGCTCCCGAATGCTATTTCTGGCACTCTCATGCGCAGGGTTCCCAGTCAGCATAAACAAATACATTACCGGCGTACTTAAAACTAACAAAATATTCTTAATTGCGGGACTTTGTTTACTTGTCGTTCACTTCAATCATGATATAAAGATTTAATCATTCTATACTCTCAGCACCAGGGCGAGGAAGCGACAAACCAGTGTGGCCAGACAGCACAAAACAGCACAAAAAACCTTGATTGCGATTCAAAATTATGCGAAAACTGTGTCACAACCTACATCATTTATAATTTGTTATCATTTTAATGCCAAAGACTGCTGCTGAATTTGATTGTTGCATTGCTGTGTAAGAACAGATCTAGGCAGCAGCAGGGCCACGCAGCACGGCGCGCGATTGTTAAAGCTTTCAAATGCCATCGAAATAGTTGTGGATCACGGTGGATTTTGAATGGCATTCAAAGCCCTCATTTGAGTCGAATGACATTCGCTTCGAATGACATTCGGACGCCAGTGTAGCTGGGGTATAACAGAGAACGAAAATGGAAGGTTATTATTTACTGACGCCCTTGCTCGCCGGCACTCCGATGCGTACACGGCTTACTGGGCAGCATTTATCATTTTTACAGCAGTAGAAGCGAGTTTCCCTTCCCTCGTGGGTACAAGACCGATACTTCTTGTACGGCCTCTGTGGCCGGGGGGGTAGAATCATGGGTTTTGACGTAAACGATCAGGGTTAGAGCCTCAGCAGTGGCAAACGTTTTGCAAGACCCGTGATTCTTTTTACTATAAAAGGTTCCCTTAACTCAACTGTGCACATTATTCTCGTAAACAACTGTGGTTTGGTATCTTTCGGTGTGTTTAGGTGTGGGGCGCGGCATATCAAGTTTAAATTAACTTCCGGCATCGCACCAGAAGTGCCTCGTTTGTACCTATCCCGTTAGGTTTTAGACTACGACCACAGGAATTAAAGTACACAGAAAAATTTATTGTGGTGCTTAAGCAGTAAGCGATTTATTCACTGAACTTTTTGACAGACCGTTAGCCGTTTTATAAACTTCTGCGCAATAAGTTAACCTCTGCAGGCGTGTACCACCGGAGTTCTTGATTCTAAGTTGCGGAGAAAGTGAACCTTTGTGTGGACTAACGTGCCAGGGTTAAAGCGCCATCAACATCTCTTTTTCAATTTGTGGCCTTTCCTTGTTTCCGTCGCTATGCTTAAGAGCATCGGCCAGTTGGCCTTGTTAGGTATATGTTTAGGCTTAACAAGTGGCAGCCCTACCTTTAAACTATTTTTCAAACAACGTCAAACTCGGCTACGTCGAGGTGCGAGTGCCGCATGATGACGTTATACTTCAGAGCATAACATTACGCCTAACGACCGCCGGTGGGCGTAGCCGCGTCTTCACCCTTTTGCTGCCCCGCAAGCAGTTCGGCTGGCTCCTTGCCAAGGCTGGCGCCATGCTAATCCTCGAGCTTACATCCGCGAAATCCAGGAATACCCTTAAAAGGGGAAAGAGGGAGAAAGGCTTTTATTAGAGGCAAGGGTGGGTCTAGGCTTTTTGGGGAAAGCGGGTTACACGATCAGGTAAGATGAAGTGGGCTCTAGAGTTGAGATGGTCGCACTGAAAAGGAAACGAGACTGCGTGGACCCTGTGATTAACAATTTTACACAAAGTGGAACGAACAGTGGTGTGTTACGTTGCTTTTTTTCATGATTACACTATTGACCAGATATCCTAGCCTGCAATACGAGGCTGCTAATTGTCAGATAGGCTCGTGCAACACTAAAGAATAATATAAGGCAGCTAAAATGAAAAAAAACCATAAGACGACAGCTTCTACGTGGTAAAGTTCCACCTTTTCGCCTTCATGAGCCTTGCCCTTCATCGCTGCTAAACCATGTAACCGCTGAAAACTAACTTAACTTTCACTGTTGTTGCAGACATCAGTGCTATGGTTTTTAGAAGATATTAGAGAGTTTTAGCACTCTGTATGCTCCGTCTGTTCCGTGGTCACCGTGTTGACCGGGAGCCGTCTAGGCACTTGCGCAATTGTTTCGATAAGGGGGATTAGCACCGCGGCCGGCCCTCGACTTGGCCGCGCATTCCTTTCGGTGGGGTGCGCCTTCCTCGCCAAGCCTGCGCGCGCAGGCGCAGTCGGGTCCCGGTCAACGCGTTAACCACGGAAGCATACGGAGTGTTAAAGCTGCCTAATATGAGGAAACGCAAGAAAAGCATACGCAGGAAAGTAGCGTGTATGTTATTGTATACGCCAGAACATCAGAACATCGGGGGTCCGAGTGCAGCACACTCCGCCGTTCGCAGGTCGGTCACTTGTTGGCGAGTAAGATGACAACCCACATGCAAACACAGATCATATTTTTAAAGTTCATAGGCTGAGCACCGATAATGACCCTTTAAGTAGTATTTTCTATTGCTTTAGATGACGATTACGCTTGCATGATAGTGGGTTCGGTAGGACCACTGCCGTCATCGTGACACCGAGCCTAACCCCAGTTTTTGAAGCTGCGGGAGAGTCCGAAGGCTCGTCCGTATTGTTGGTACTATTTTGTTTTTAGGCTCATGCCGTAACTCGCGAATCGGGAAACCGTTCATGCTGCAGAGCGGTGCGGCTGATGTTCGAAACCTACCGAAGTGAAAGTTGATGTGAAATGGCGGAACCGCACTCATAAACATCGTTTCAGAATGGACGCCCGCAAGTTTTGTGGGAGCTCCGGTGCGTTGCCGTCCTAAGTTCTCTTTTACTGCGGCGTAAATCATTTATAAAGGATAAAAACACCTCTTTCATGTGCAGAAATTTTTAACCTCCTTGTTTGTAAACTGTCTCAGGATATTTATTATTTTTTATAGGGAAAAGCAGGATTGAGTAATGGTGTCTTCGTATGACGACGCGATGCCATTTGCGTAATAAGTATTCTAGAGAGACTGAACTTTTTTTTCTTGCCTCTAGACCCTTGACACTGCTAAACCTCCAAGTATGGAATTTTTCTGCAGTGAATATAATAATTTGTGACTGAAATGGTTAAAAGATGCACAGACGTCCTGCAAAATTGAATGCGTTTTGGATTTCGATTTAGAAACGTGTGTTTCGGATATGTATTGAAGCCTGGAGGAGCTCTCTTGACCATACTAATTGTGCAAGTAGTAGCACACGTTTACGCTAGCAAACAAGGGCGAAGAAATAAAAAAAACAAGGGAGATGGAGAAAACAAGGGAAAGGGACAAGGATCAAGACAATTGCAATGAGAGGACGCAATCGCTCCACTGTAGGCCTACAGGCGCAATCTGACCATGCTAATCACAAAAGTAGTACAGAATGAGAGACAAAGAGAAGTAGTAGTCATTTGTGATAGCAAAGACATTCTGCATGACTACAACTTGGGCTTGACTATGCCCTCGTGAATAATGTATATCCTATGTGCCTGGTACATTTTGAAAAGGTTGGTTGAAGTTTGTCGCTTGAACGTGCCACAAACTTCAAACTTTTCTTTCCGGTAGCTAAGCGCAAGGGCAAACTTATGTTGGTAACTGTGAACCATACTGAGCGTTCCGGGCATGCTAACGTTTTAGGCACCAAGAGTTATCACGAGCGCACATCACGACCGAACACGCAAGTACAATACCGATAATGGCTAGTGCCGTGCACTCGATTTCTTTCCAGCACATTTCGGATAACTGGGGAAGGGTCGAGGAACGAAGACCATGTACCTGACAATGATGCCGGAAATACTGACGCTAAGTAAAACATTGGTTAAGCACAAGAACGTGCGGTCAGGTTTGCTTCAATAGCGCGCGACAAAACAACTGAAATTTCAAGTGGAACTCCCAGCATCCCGAACAGATCCCAAAAAGAAACCCAATAAATCAGTTGCACATCGATGCCGCCACTTATTTCGGAGTTTCCCCTTTTATTGATAACGTTAGTTGCACGTCATGATAGAAACACGATATTTTTATCTAAACAGAGGAACATCGAACACTTTTGGCAAGAATCGCAGTGCCGAGGGACGAGCAATCAGAGCACGATGTCGGGGTATGTTAGATCCTGTAAACTACAGTAACGCGTGTTGTTGAACCTGGTTCACATTACAGAAATAAGATTAATATTCATGGTGAAAAAGCAGCGCAAGGAACACAGGGACAAAAAGAAGAGTGGACGACACACAGAAATAAGATTTAGCGCAACAAAAGGCAAGGATGGCGAATGGACAGGACGGCGAACGGAAAGGGCGGGACCCTCCTATCCGTTCGCCAACCTTGTCTTTTCTGCGCTAAATCTTATTTCTGTAAACTACAATTCGCTGTCAATGAACGAGAGTCAGAATTCGGAGTGCTTCACACAAATTTATACCGCGATGCTTGAAGATCGAAGGCGCGCCAGCCTCCCCGAAGCGCTCTTTCGCATGCGTGCCAAACATTTTTGCCCTCTCGCGAAGCGTATAGTCACGCACGACTTTCTCGCCGTATGACTTCTTGACGGCTGCTAGTAATGACGCGACTTAACCTCAAAACTCCGCAACGCCTTTCCTTAGCGCCGCTGCTGTTCGCAGTCGACACGTTAGACAGCTCTTTCGATTAACACCCCACCGTCTTTTCCTTTCTTTCTCTAACCTGTCTCCCATCGGCCGCCCCCATTAGTTTCTCCGAGCAGAGCGCCCGCTCACAAAAGGGACACATACACACACACGCGGGTCCCCTCGACCCACAGCGGGGCTTGGAGCAAAACAGTGCCTCGAGAAGAGAGAGTCGCGAGGTCGCACGCTGTGGGGCTCCCATTGAGTGCATCGGTGCGATCAGCGAGGCGGCGACCTCATTGTTATGCCTTCCAGTGCACGTCCACGCTGCACCAGCCGGCCGCCGCATGCCGGGCCGCAAAGGGGTGGAACGGACAAGTGCTTTGCATCCGCGTGCGTAAGACAAGGCCCAAATTGGGCGCCCCTTGTCCACTCTCTCGCTCATCGTCCGTGCGTACACACGCCCACGTCGTCGCTTTCTCCGCTGGCGTGTATGTTTAGCAGTGCGTCGGAACCGTGAGGGCTGTTTGAATGGGCAGTCCACTGCCGCATGAAAGGAGTGCGCTGCCTTCCCCCGTTTTTCCGCCTTGTCCTTACAAGTCCTCGTGACGGACTGATGCAGAATTAACGCCCTTCCACGGGTTCGCTTCTTTATCGGCTAACGGCTCGAGAGGTTTGACAGCCATTTCCGGATCCGAAGCCGCACAATGCTCGAAGAAACAAATACTGCTCGAATGAACGAGAACAGATACTGAAAGAACGAAGGACGCCCTCCTGTCCCTGTCCTCGTTTTTTTGCGCAGTATTAGTGTCTTCAATGATCATGAACCAAATAGCCAGCATCCAGGGCATTTCGGCATAGATCTTCGCCAGCAGTCCACGGACACAAAACGACAGAACAGAAAAGGACAGAACAGCAGCGGCCACAGCAGTGGTAACATCACCCCCACCGGCTGGAGCGCTACTGCGGTGGCGCGGCGTTCGCCCTGGTAAGGACACGTCAAGTCGAAGCGGGGCCGGGCCTTTTCTCTGCCGACGCGCTGGTCGCACGGTGCTTCGAAGCGTCCCGTCATTAATCGTACGCGTTGTAAAATGGGCTGTGCAGTGAGTGCTGGGCCAAGTAGGCGGGAAAACAGGATCGAATGGGATGACTGCGACAAAATGCCGATTCTGCGGGACAACAGAACGAATGGCCGGTAGCCAGTTTCGCCCCTAAATGGAGGAAACGTCACAACTGAAACGGTTAGGAGGCAAAGCGCGGGTGACAAAGTGTGCAAGGGGCGTGCGAGAAACGCCGTGTTGCGGGCTTCTCAAGCGGAAGGAAGGTGAGCGCATCGGGCCGAGTCTCAAGTTCGCTATTGAGAGATTATATGCTCACGCATTATACTCATCCTATTGTCGCTCTCATCCTATTCTCGAGGCGCTCCGCGGTCTAGCTGTGCGGTCGCCAAGTCTTTGCGAAATGACTTCGACCTGCTAGGACATCGTCTCAGTTTTAGATCCCGTGCGGTGAGGATCCAGGAGGAAGTTGAGCCCACGTTGTAAAAAAACTCGTGTTGGTCGACACCAATGTAGGGATAACTGTTTTGTGCATGGGGTCGATGAGTGCAGGTTACCTTTAGAAGAAAGCGGTTTTGGAATCGCTAGAGGCTACCGGAAATTCCAATAGCGCCAGAAAAGAAGCTACAGTGTATAGTCTTATAGTCTAGCCAATAACGTGAAATTCGCTGCCAAGCCGCCTATGGTGGCAGGCTTGTCTGCGCATATATTACTGCACATTCGCGAAACGTGCGGATGAAAAGACACTTAACATGTTCTTCAGAACACGTGAAAGGCGAAATGTTGAATGGAGGTTACTCTTCGGAGGCACGTTGGGGGTTCCTCTTGCTCGAGTATACCGGACACCGAGGTGCCAGGGCCGTGGCAAGGTAACGGAGGTAAAAAGACCTAGTATTCGAATCTAGACACTAAATGAAATTACCAGGGTGCGAAGAGGCTGGTTGAAAATGAGTTTCCTGCTAAATGGGGCAACATTAGATCTGCAAATGATGAAGATGGTACTTTCGTACACGCGGCCGCTACCACCAAGGAGTCGGATGGAGTCCAGTAGCAGAGCACGCGCGTGTGTTTCTTGACTCGATGTTCAATGCGATGTTCAATGTACGCATCAGCTACGTGAAGTGGGGGGTGCAGATTTAATTTACACTCATTGGGGCTCTTTACGATCCATTAAAGTATTGAGCACATGAGAGCTTTAGTTTTTCACTTGCTTAAAATAACGTCCACCACGGCTGGGGTGCTCACTAAAGAGGCAGAAGGAACAGCATCTCTTTGAAACAGAACTGGTTTAAAATAGCTTCAGTGTCACCTGCAACCTCTTCGTCGCGTCAGCTAGCGCTCCGGTGCCTCGCCTTAAATAGCCGCTAATGGACGCCTGTTCGTCTCCGTCCTCCCCACCTATAGTGTTGTAGTGAGCGGTAGAGATGTATAAATAGGTTACCGATGTGCAACCGCGGGCAGTCGCCATTTTTGGGCACACGTATAGCCTACAGAAAAAAAAAAAAAACTTGGGGTGTTTAACGCACCCAAGTTGCACCTGGGCTAAGAGGTGCACTGTAGTGCTGGTTTCCGGATTAATTACGACCTCCTGTGGATCTTTGACGTACGCCGAAATCTCTACACACGTGCGCTTTCGCTTTTCGCCTCCATCAGAAATGCATGAATATGAATAAATTTTAACTAACAATTTTTACACGTGCCTAATTCGCCCTGTCCAGCATAGACAACCAAACCCTAAAAAAAGGAGGAGAATGTAACTACCTTGAACAGTTTGCTAGTGCTAATACCAACCACGAGAAAGAAATCCAGTAGAGAATATGTATAGCCTGGCTATTTCATACAGCAAAAAATTTATTGTTATCCCCTCGTAGAAAAGGCCATTCGAAGAAGTTGTTGTCACATCATTTGCGAATGCTGTCTTCTTAGAGATGCTACGGGGGACTACTTCAATACACAAAACTAACGTCAAGGCATTGTTCTTGCTTCAAGAATGGCGATTGTGCCTTAACGTATTGTTGATGATGATTGTGGGGATCGAACCGGCGTCTTTGGGCTCATGAACACAAGTCCTTAGCTACTAAACCACCGCGGCGGGTACGTATATCCTCTTTTGGAGTCACTCGCCGCCGCCGCGAGCCATAGCGGCCGTCGTCGTCGGCGGCGGCGTCCGAGCAACAATGGCCGTCCGAATTAGACAGCGCCGGCCCCTTGGGCGTCCCGGCCGAGTTTCCTGCACAGGAGGAACGACCCGCCATTTCCCCGCTCATGTGGGTCAGCGGCCGCGGAGGACCACACTCCAGGAAGAAGGGGCCGGCCGATATGCCGCGCCGCGTAGTACGCACTGCGCCGGGGCTTCGTGCAGTGGCGGCGGCACTCGGCCTGTCTCGGCGCGTTTTCGTCCTCTCCCTAATTCGCACCGCTGATATCGAAAG
The DNA here is from genome assembly GCF_048455015.1 of Haemaphysalis longicornis. Taxonomy (NCBI): domain Eukaryota; kingdom Metazoa; phylum Arthropoda; class Arachnida; order Ixodida; family Ixodidae; genus Haemaphysalis; species Haemaphysalis longicornis. The sequence goes on along the minus strand of NW_027526335.1, from coordinate 109,596,869 downwards.
CCACCGTCCGACGTTTTCACCGGCGGAAGCGATGTTTTCCTTCTTGTACGTTAGAATGGACTTCGGACGGGGCATCAGCCGGACCACTCGGGGAATCTCATGGACGGGCAGATTTGTCCGTTCCCGCCGTGTTGCACTGCGACGAGTGCGGGAATTTTGCGCTGGAAAAGCTTATCGCAGTGGCAGAATAAAAATTCCCCCACCAAGCGCTGCAGTTTGTGCTGGCATATTTCCCCCTACAGTGCGTGGAAACCCTTTGACACAACGACAGGAAAAAAAAAAAAAAAAAAAAGAACAAACAGGGTCTGCTGCCTTTTCAAAGCCTCGGCTGCAGTGATTAGGAAGTTGTCGGGTCGTGGCATTGTCTGGCGCACACAAAACACCATAACCATTGCCGTCGAATAGTCAGTGCCGATGGAGGAAGGGTCAAGAAGCGAAACGGTTATGTAGTGGTCGAAGATTGTTCGATCTCCCGACGAAGAGCTTAAGCTTACGGGGAAGAAGAGTGCTTGTGATGAACAGCCCGTGATAAAAAGCGAGGTCGGCTGTTGTTACCAGGTTCTCAGCGGCGAAATTGGAGTTGATTGCCTCACTGACGTTTCGAGCTTCGCTCTCTCTAAGCAACAGAGGATAAAACACAACGCTTCAAACTCACAGCCGTGAGTGAAGTATACGCCAGTGCTGAGCGATAGCTCAAGCAGAGCCTTCTTGGCAACGCGTTCGGAGTTTCGTGCAGCATATGCGACCATTTCCTTCGAGAACAATTTCAATGCATAAGCATCAATTGACGAATCGCTTGAAATATCAATCAATCAATCAATCAATCAATCAATCAATCAATCAATCAATCAATCAATCAATCAATCAATCAATCAATCAATCAATCAATCAATCAATCAATCAATCAATCAATCAATCAATCAATCGATAGATCGATCAATCAATTAATTAATCAACCAATCAATCAGAAAATATCATCAACGTAAGTAATCATTGATCAGAATCATTTGTTTTTTATTAGCTTCATCGGCCGCTAAAACTCACACCACCCATGAGCGCTCGATACCTCATTTTAATGAGCACCTTAAATTTTAAATCATTCTTCGCACTTTCTATACGTCAGCCTTTTACTGCAAGGAATTTTGTTACCGGTTATAATGCGTTAACACGGTAAGCAAATTTTTTTTACCCGTGTTTAAATAACATAAATGTTATAGGAAAATGCAAAGAACCAATCAGTTGTAAGCTTTTCCTTCTAACCTACTTGAAATGCGTGTGCCGCTTACAGCAGCTCAGCTGTAAGGGTTACCGCTAGGGCCCCTACAGTACAGCACACCTTTTGTTCCGGTTCGATACTGCCCCTTCCTCCTACACCACTGCCGGAAAAGACGACCCGATACCTAAGCTGCCCGACGAAGGTAAGCAATTTTTCCCGTGGCGCGGGGTACCTGTCGGAAGTAACACGTTTTCCTGTATTCCACACTGAATATGGGGCGGCTTCATTCGAGTTCGGTAGCGTTTAATGTAGGTGACGTTTGATTGATTAATTGATTGTAGGGTTTAACGCACCGACGCAACGCAGGCGATGAGGCGCGCCGTAGTGGAGGGCTCCGGATAAATTTCGACCACCTGTGGATCTTTAACGTGCACCAAAACCTCGTACACAGGGGCGTTTTTGCTTTTCGCCTCCATCAGAAAAGCGGCCGCCGTTGTATTGCACGTTTAAAGACGTTTAAACCGTTTGAAAGACGTTTACCCGTTTAAGCAAGAAATACTTATCAGTATTATATAGGTCGGCTCTACAACATTGCTGAGAGTTGCAGGGTCGTCTCTGCATATTAAGATCACAACCGATTAGTAATTCGATCAAATAAGCGTTTTCCGATCAATAAATCAATATGGCCTGCAAAGTGGTGAGGCAGTAATACAATTTTTCTAGTACGGTGACTCATTATGGCGCTTGCTTTGTCGTGTAATTTCCTCCCTAAAAAATGCACTTAATAGTGCAACCCATAAACCGAAACCACTTTTAATTAAATTCTGGGTAAAACGAAGAAAAATTTGTTATCCCTTCCAAAGAAAGTTCACAGACGCGCGAAAGAAGAAAGTGCATCCTACCTAGGCTCATAGTTGTTCCAATCGATCGTCACACCTTCAAAGACCCAACTCACAAATGAAGAACAAACTCATGTGACGATTTTTCGCGCCCTAAGTAAACGCAGCTACGAACGACCTAAATGTATGCTGCTACGGGGTTTATGAGACAAAAGAATAGTCTTGTATTCCTCCTTCATGATCGATGCGTGCATTGTCTTATCTCGAAACGTTCTTTTTCGCGATTTTGAAGTAACCATTTTGATGCAATGGACGCCCGGTTACACGCACGTTCGGTGTGTCGAGAGATCTTAGCAGCGCTTTTCGGTCGACCAACCGGTACATGGGGAAATGCATTAGATTTTGTAGTGTGAGCTACACTGGCCGAAGTTGACCAGTTTCGCGTGGCTCCTGGAGAGCCGTGGTGCGCATGCGCGAGGAGCAGTGACGTCACATGGCGCACAGAACGTTGCTCGCTGCCCGGCGTGTCTCACATACCCCACACGCCCAGCGTCTTCGCCGACCTCCGTTCCAAAAGTGGCAGCCCGGTCCACTTCATGATCATGCGAGAGGCGGCCGCGTGGAACCGATGGCTCGTTCGTCGCAGCAACACCTGGTGCGCCTGTGGAACCAGCTTAGCTCTGGGGCGATTGGTGACTCTGCGCCGGAGCCGCTTGTTAAATATACATGTGTCATATAATGCGTATACCGCGTGTGTGCCATTGAAGCAGCACTAAGCATGACAATCAAGCTAACCCTAGATAACCAGGAAAGCTAAGTATAACAAGCTGAAACTTAGCTCACGCTACGTATATCCTGGCATTGCCGAGCTAAGCCACTGCTAATTTTTTTTTGTCAGTACACCATCGGTCCCACTACGAAAGGTTTCGCTTTAAAAATCCAGCCAAGTTAAGCGCGTGCTCTATTTGTAGCTCCGACTAAGCTTTGTCTCGGGGTGGGAAACCAAGCGCAAGCTCGACGTCTTGGAGTCCCGTGCTGGCGTGCGCCATTAACGCGTCCTTCCCGCCAAGAAGTGATGAGGGCGCTTCGTGCGGACCTGGTTGCCTATATCGCTGACATGATTTCACCTGCCGGAAACTGGCCGCTTTACCGACCTCAAATGGGGCGCTCCTGCTACGCCGGACATGTCGACGAAGGCGGACACCACCTTCGCTTTAAAAGGCTCAATTAAACGACGATAAATGACTTAGCGCACTGAACCCTCCTTCATCTTATTCCGAAGCTTCAAAAAGCATATAGTGCACAGGTAAAGAACTGAGTGAGAGATGTTTTATTTAGACTGGATGACTCTAGACGAAGTAAGGGAAGCGGGAATAGAAGGTACAGGGTGTTTGATGCTTAGGACATCTTGAAGGTCTATTGAAACTCTAACAGTGAGACATGTGGGTCCGTTTAGAAGGCGGTATGTGTGCGTAATGTGACGAGAGCAGCCTCAAGGCTCTAAACTTCTCGCGCTAGAAATATGTCTATAGAGTAGTGGGTAATAAGAGTCAGCCTGGAAGGGTCTAATGCGTGAGGGCCGAGGTATGAGAAGGCGCATTTGGACGAGTATGGCTGACGGTTCTGTAGCGCGTGAATTAGTGCTTAGTGCTCAAGGCTAGTGCTCAAGATTAGTGCTCAAGGCTAATGGCAGGGGAGGGGGGGAGGGAAGCGAGTAGGGACACGGCGCTGGTATCTGTTTAAAGAAACAGCTTCGTCCGGTAAAATTAAAAACAAAAACGTCGGGTACTCCTAAGTACTTATGGATTGTGAATACGAACCCAATAGTGTCGGATTGAACCACGCTGAGCCCCCCTCCAAATTTTTCCCTGCGAGTAATGTGTAGCGAGAAGCGGCAGAAGCGGGTAGCGCCGCACTCCAGGCAGTACCGTCCGAAAACGAAGGAATAAAGACCGGGTCGTAGCCTGGCTAGTAGCCCTGCTCGTTCTCTCATTATCATGGCTACACCGTAAATCATTGTCTCATCTACCATGGTTCTCCTCAGTTGTCCTTCCGCCACGTAACATGCTTGGTGTGGTGCTGGGTTATCTTCGTCGCCGCCCTGCAGCGTCGCCTCGTCTGAGCAAACGAAGATTTGCTGTGAAGGTGCTTTGATCATGCCGGCTAGCCCCAGCCCCGGAGCTCCATGGCCACATCCATGCCCATAGGCCGATGTCTCCAGCCGTTGAACCACCGAGCGCAGCCGAGGTGTAACCCGCGGCGATCTGAACAGCCGATGACACCGACTTCACCCCAGCCCAATAAACCAGTGCGCCTTCGACTTCTCTTCGTCGCCTTGGCGACATCACTGATAAGGAGGGCTGGGGTTCACCTGTCCTATCCTCGTCATCTACGGCGTTAAAGACTATGTGGCTGTTCATTGCATCGTATCGTTCATCGTCACCAAAACCCTAAGTTTGCTGCGCCTCGACAGGGACGGTCACCTTCGACCGGGGCTACGTGACGGGAGCAGCCTCGTCGCTTGGGTGCCACGTGACTAGGCGTGACTAGGCGGGAGCTTGCTACGCCATTACAGCCATTATTCTATTTGTACCAATTTCCATAACCTGCCCCCTTTCCCTTAGACACCAAAATTCCCCAAAGCGTTTCAAAGTGTCTGCGTAGCCTTTGTAAGTCAAAATGCGTGTTACCCCTACCACCACTGTTTATTTCAATGCGTGATGGAAAAACTTGATAAAGTAATGGGAAATAGTTCTGTTTATTGTTGTTTTAGCTGGGGGACAAGTTTTTAAATGCCCATTTTCACCTCACGTACTGTCAAAATTACGTTGCCGCTCGGATCGCTGTCATGGTTGCCAGCATTATTTCTAGCAGCCTATGTAAGAGTGGTGGATCTGAGAATTCCGCTTTCAAACGTTCTGGGTCCGTACCAGGAAAAAAAATTCCCCGCATTTCCCCGAGGGGAAGAATGTGAAAGTGCGAATGCACGAGTTGAATTTGCGCGGTTCGGTAATGTTCGCGAAAGAGAGATCACACACACACACACAACTACAAAGAAAGAAAGATGCATTTATTCACAGACACCTATTTGTGTTGTCCTTGTACTTGATTGCTAGAGCGGATCTAAGCTTTGAAATTTCGTGTCAGTACTCCTTTAAGCGGGTACATTAGCCCTTCTCACGCCCGATTCCTTGCCAATCCCCCACGTGGGTATGTGCCATGTCAGCGTCCAGGCAGCGCGCGCCCATCTCCCCCCGTTGCTAAGGAAGACGAGAATATTCCTGGCCAATCCCCCACGTGGGTATGTGCCATGTCAGCGTCCAGGCAGCGCGCGCCCATCTCCCCCCGTTGCTAAGGAAGACGAGGAGCGCGCGCACCCGCAGCTGTTGCTATGCGGACTACGGCGGCGGACGATTCAGGCTCGCTTAAGAAGTGCATTCGCACTTAACAGTTTCGGTCCAAGGTGTTTCTAGTGATGCCATTACGTTCGGTATGGAGAGCGTATACTCCACAAAGGTCGATTGTCTGCCCTTTAATAGCTGATTCGCCAGTCCTTCGTCTCTCAGTCCCGCCATAGACGCCGTGCAGGCTAGATCGTCTGCGCGTGCGTTTGGGTGCAAGGGACAGACTGAATCCCATCATCCAATAGCGTAACTTTCATAAAACACTGTGAACACAGTCTTTGCAAAACCAAGCCAAAGAGACCTTTCGCTCATGGCGACAAGGCCTAGAAATTTTAAACCGAACCAATTTTTCTAACATTTTCCACGAATATGTCACTCAGGCTTGAAAAACATGTATTAACCGTACTTTGTGTCGACAAGCGTACGCTGCACCCCAGCAGGAAATAATTTTTCACATATATCTGGAAGGGGGACACATGCTTTAGGTTTTGGCACAGCTAGGGGCGTGTTCCCGCCGATGGATGCCCTCTCGGTTTAACTTGGCGCGTTTTCACCGACGGTATATCACTGCATATGCGTACCGCCGAGCAGTTAGCTGGAAATGCTTCCGCAGTTCGTAAGCTCAGATGATCGAACCATCTGCTGCTGAAGAAGTAATCGTAACCATTCGGCAACGTGTCTTCTTTCCTGCTTAGGGAACGTTTCCAAACACTATTTTTAGCCAATCAGACAATTCAAGAGGTGCTGTAATAACAAAACACCGGAATAACTAACCTACGATCTGCGAGGACCCACAAGTTTTTCTGATGGCTCGTGCGTGCCAAAACAAGTATGCTCAATTGAACCCGTGAAAAGCTTTGCTTTCGTCTTGCGTTGTCTTATACTGCTTCTTAATATTGCCGCTTGAGACGCTTTGCTTTGCGATGCGCCTTAATAACGCTTTCGTGGCTTCGACCTCTCTCTAACGCGTTGCGCCGCGGTTCGTTCCATCCGCCGTGCAATGGGAGAGTGCTTTACGAGTTTCGCCGCTTGCCTGTTCGCTCGTTTGGCTTCGTTCTTACGCTGCCTTCATCCGCGGTGCAATGACGTAGAAGAGGGCTCTCACTACAGCCAAGTTGAAGCTCGCGCTGTGGAGCGCCTCATGCTATGGAAAGCTTCCCAAGGAGCAGCTTCGCGCTTCTGCCGCAATACCAGCTTTTTCGCTCGACGTTACATTTAATGTTTTCGCAAATAAAATATTTAGGGAAAACCCCACTTCGGCGGATCAAGTCGGCATATCCACCCAACAGTTACATTGGAAGCGCACAACCCTGGGTACATGTGCAGCTAGCTTAGAGAGAAACAAATTTGTGCCCGAAGTGGCTTCCCATGCCTATTATTCATGCGGTGCCTCCTCAGGAAACGGAGTGTTATCATAATAATCAAGCTATATGACGATTGCTTCCCTGGCTTAAACAGGAGAAAACAGACTGAAAACAGACTCCGTGCGCCGTAATCAGCAACTCTTTCTCTACCACAGACGATAGGAAGGTATGTAGCGTGCCTTCCAAATAGAAAGAGCGAAACACACTAATTGTGGAAGAAAAAGTCGAACCAAGACGAGCTCTCCATTACCGTGCGACAAAAATCAATTACGCCTCTTCATAATCTTCCACGAGGGTGCCTCATATAACGAGTAAAGCGCCTTGCATGACGTGAGTCGTGACACGAGAACAATGCATAACCTGGAGAACAGACAGCAGCTCCTAAAGAATACAATGGGGTACCTTTCTTCACTAGCGACAACTTACCGCTCGCGCCTTTGCTATTTTGTTGTTCTAAGACGCACGGGCTTGGCAGCAGAAATCCAACGAATGCGAGCAATCTTAATTGCCCCATTAGGCAGGCCTAGGCGCCTACTTCCGCATTTTAGTGATGAGGAGAGACTGCAACAAAGGCGAAGGTGCAGATTCACAAGAAGAGACAAAACAGGAGCCATTCCTGTCCAATTTTGACAACGTCTCCGTCTGAGCCTTTACCTTTATTACGATGCATTTATTTCAACTTGCCAAGAAACGCATCTGTTAAAAAAAGAATCCATGGTCGACGCGCCACTAACGTCAACAAAGATTCTTTACGCCATCGGATTCCTTTCGCCGAAAAAGACTCGTGGACCAGATGGGTTGACATTAAAATTCCATATTCACTTTCGAATCTTCCGGCGTCACTTTCCTTGATTGTGTTCAAGGGAGTTTAAATAATGGCATGCAGATTTCACACTCTATAAGGGTTATACAGTTTTTAAAACAAATGCCCCAGATAGCAACAATTAGAACAGAATTGAGAGTTATAGACCCATTTATTACTAGGTGAGCCATGGGTGGGCGACATGGGAAAATATTTGCGCTGCAACGGTTTGAACGCAAAGCACTTAGCGCGTTTCATGAGGGGCGTTCCAGAAACTACTTGTCGTGGGTTAGACTCTGGACTCACGTTGGCGAGGGAGATGGAATATGTGCTCACGAATTATAAGAGATTAATATTTGTTATTTTTCTTTTTTGAGTGAACATCCAACGCGCGGTATTCGCGGGCGAAGTATTCAGGCCTGCATTCGTATTCGGAGGTCAATTTCTTAAACCGTGGTGGCTACCATAAATAATGTAATTTTTTGGAAATCGATCTCTGTAATGCCTTTCACCGGGATAATCACGGATTCTTGTTTAAACTACTGCCACGGCCCACGTGCTAACGCAGGAGAGTTTTTTGCGCGAGGGCATTAGTTTCTATAACAAGCAGAGCACAACTAAACTTATTATCAATCGCCAACACTGTAAGAATGCACTCATTATCCTGGGTGCAGCCAGCTTCACTCTTTTGAGGCTCTCTCTTGCGCTCTATCAGAAACCACTACACTTTATAAAGGGCTCTCTAGATATTTAGTTTTGTTTTTTACCCACAGGTATAATTCGTGTACATTTGATGCTGCATAGGGATGTTAACACAATCCCGCAGCGTTGAAGAAGTGATGAAAATCGCTGAACGTTTTATTGAATCGTCGGTTTCCCTCCTGCCTCCCCTCCAAGGAAAAAAAACCTGGACAAAAGCCGTGGTTGCTGGTTTGGATCGTGGGTTACAGTCCGAGCCCTCGTTTCTGTAATTAAGTGGGACGTGTCTTTCCACGAGTCTTTCTTTATAACAACGTGTAACAACGTATCACAACGTATAATTACAGCTTTTACAGCGAAGCTGTTGGTCGGAAAATGTCGCGTCGAAAACAAAAAAATTGGCTCCAATCCACGCTGTGCAGGTGGTTGGAAAGCAAAGCTTTAAACGAGACGAACAACAATTGCCCATGCGACGTCACTTGAATTCAAGCACGTGGCTCTACAAGTAGTGAAACCAGAGATTCTGCCTGCTGTTACCCAAAATTCGCAGGGGCGGCGTTCCGAACGCAAAAGTGTCGGCCATGGCCGGGCTAGAGCGGCGGACGCCACCGCTGTAGCCCGGACGTGCGTCACCAGAAAGACAACGGCGAGGAGCGTCATTCGAAGAGTGAGACAGCGGAACCTAGCCATCCTGATGTGCTAGCTCGGGGCTACATCACCGTGCAACACGCGCGCGGATACCGAAATAATTCTGCATGTGAGCGTAGTGATTCCCATTTATATTGATTTAAACTAGTTAGTCTAGTAAGTTCGGGAATTGCGAGAAGGCTGAGTGAGCTCTTATAATCGCTATTTATCAAAACCAGTTGCTCCTTTCACCTTTTTTAATACCTGTTAAAACATGACCCAATTGGTATTTATTTATTTATTTATTTATTTATTTATTTATTTATTTATTTATTTATTTCACATACCCTCAATCGCTTACGCATTGTAGAGGGGAGTGGGGTACAGAAAAAAACAGAAAATGTAAAGGAACACAACTGCGGCACTAACAAAACACTCACACAAAAAACACGTGGGCTGACATGTTGCACTGGTAATACAAAAAATTGACAGAACAGCAGCACTGCAAAAACAACCCAAAAGATAGCATAAGCCATGCTAATCCGCACACGTAACATAATAGTATGAAAATTAGTCATGCCGCATCGTCGCCCAAGAAAAAAGCACATAAAGTCTGACGAAAAAGAGTAAAGTCAGATATCTGCGCAATGTCGCTAGGTAGACGATTCCAGTCATTTGCCGTATTTGGAAGAAATGAATAAAAGTAGATATTCGTGCGACATTGTGTTATCGCGACTTTATGTTGGTGATCTATACGAGCAGAGCGGTACGCAGGCAGCGAGATAAGATTGTGTTTAAGTGAGGCATGATTATATATCTTGAAAAAGAGACTAAGGCGAAAAACTTTCCGACGAAGCGATAGACAAGGTAAAGACAGTGTAGATTTCATGGATGAGACACTGGCAGTGCGGTTATAATTTGATAGGATGAAACGACATGCGTTGTTTTGTACAAGTTCAATGGTTTGATGAAGATTAGCGTGACATGGATCCCATACGGCGGCGGCATACTCAAGTTTGGGTCGAACTAACGTTTTGTACAAAAGTAGTTTTAATGAAACGGGGGCTCTGCTAAAATTCCTTCGCAGGAAACCTAGCATGCGGTTCGCACTGCTTGTTATGGTCTCGATATGTGGTTTCCACGATAATGTGGAAGTTAGGTGCACGCCAAGATAACGGTAAGATTTTACGGTTTCTAAGTGAATATTGTTTAGCTTATATATTGGGGGGTCCTCCTTTAGACGTGAGACACGCATTAATTTACATTTATCTGAATTTAGCTCCATCTTCCAATTTTCGCACCATGACATAATATTGTCTAAATCTTGCTGTAGATTCAACTTGTCATGGTCATTATGGATTTCGCGATAAATGACGCAGTCGTCTGCATATAAATGCATGTGAGAAGAGACACAGCAGGGTAAATCATTAATGTAAACAAGGAAGAGTAATGGACTTAATACAGAACCTTGCGGTACACCAGATATCACTTCAATTAGAGGGGAATCATGGTCATCAAGAGTTACATACTGTTTACGGTTAGTAAGAAAGCATTCAAGCCATGTTAATATCTTGGTGTCTAAATTTAATCTACGGAGTTTTATCATTAGTAATGTGTGGTTAACCTTGTCAAACGCCTTCCGGAAATCAAGAAAAATGCAATCTGCTTGTGAACCTTTATCAAGTATGCCGTGCAAGGAATTAGTGAAAAGGATTAACTGGGTTTCACATGAGAATGAACGACGGAAACCATGTTGAGCGGAAGAAAAAAAGCCGTTTGATTCTAAAAAGTTGAAAATTTCAGTGTACAGTACGTGTTCCATAATTTTACATGGTATACAGGTCAATGAAATTGGTCTATAATTCTGTGGCGAGTGCCTATTTCCAGATTTATACTGCGGGACTACTTTTCCTACTTTCCACTGCCGTGGTAAGATGCCATGGTGAAGAGATTGTTCAAATAGCTTACTTAGAAAGAGAGAAGAGTACACTTTAGTCTGCTTCAGAAATTTAGAATTTATATTATCAATACCGCAGGACGTTGATATTTTGAGGGACTCGATTATCTTCATAATACCACAGGGCTGAATAACCACAGGAAACAGAAGAGGAAATTCATACTCAAAAGCATCACGAACTACAGGGACATTCAATGGCGGGCAAAATGCACGGGAGAAAACTTCATTTAACAATAAAGCACCCTCTGCGGGCAGAAGAGGCTCACCATCATCGTTCAGCAAGGAAATTGTGTTGTCTTTTTTTGGGTTTACGGTATTCCAGAACTTTTTGGGGTCATTTGATAACAAGTTTGGTAAAGTAGCAGTTATATAATGGTTTTTAGCTTCACAAACGGCCTTGTTATATTCCAGTTCCGCTTTGCGGTATACCTCCCATCGATCGATCGTGTTACGTAGCTTTGCGGAGCGGAACAACCGTTTCTTTTTATTGCATAGGCGTTTCAAGGTGCTGTTAAACCAAGGTGCTCCCGGGTTCGAGCGAATAAATTTTATAGGGACATGCGCATCGGTTAATTCATTCACCTTGTTCTGAAAGAGGTCCCAATTCTCCTGTACACTGCGCTGTTCAAATTCTATTAAATATGTATCAAAATAACTACACATATTCTGGTTTGTTTTCTCGAAATCTGCCTTACCGTAATCGCGGATTTTTTTTATGGCGTCAACACTACGCGAGATGGTGACATCAAGAAAAAAATGCAACATGTTGTGATCACTCAACCCGGACAGGTACGAAAGACTAGTTACAAGTTCTGGGTGCGTTGACAAAATTAAATCTAATGTGTTAGAGCAGGTACCAGTACATCGTGTGGGTTGTTTAACTACTTGAGTAAAGTTAAAACACGTGCATAAATTTAGGAAGTTTTGGCCGGCGGACGGAAACGGATCAAGCACAGGGTATAAACCGGACCAACAGATGTTCGAAAAATTGAAATCTCCCAACAAAACAATTGGCAAAGAATTACAACGGCACACAATACTATTAACAAGGTCATGAAGATCATCAACAAAGGCTGAGGAAGCATCTGGAGGACAGTAACAGGCACCAAAAATTATTTTTTTGCTTTTAAATGTAGCACAGACCCATACACTTTCCAAGTTGGAAGTCACGTTTATATGAGTAGACGGAATGCTCTTAGAGACTGCTATCAGCGTACCGCCACCAGTCCTACCCTCCCTGTCGCAGCGGTAAACTTCATATTTTTTATTCCCCTGAAAAATCTCGCTGCTGCGCACTTTTGCACTGAGCCATGTCTCAGTTAAAAAGATTAAGTGGGCGTCGCATGAACTTACGACAGAATTAAATTCATCCCGCTTGCGCATGACACTTCTTACATTACCAAAAAGGACTGAAATCGGCGAAGAAAGGGGGCACTTCGCCCCACCGCCCCTGGGTAGTTGTTATGCTTGAGTATTGGGCAGTTTTAGAAAATGGAGTTAGAAAACCAATTTAGAAAACGGAGTCCCATTCGTGGCAAGCAGGGCGCAAAAGGTAGTGTTTGTTTAGCGGCCAGATGTCTTTATGTGGTTTCTGCATGTTGTTTTTGTGCCCTGAAAACCTATCTTTAACGTATCTTTGCCGTAGGACCATTTAATTCCGTCGTGTCCGGGTTACCCAGAAGGTGCTGTCGAACAATTTAATCAAGCAGTGCGAAGGAAGCACGCAATTGACGCAAATCTGCGCCTAAACAGGCCCAGAACAACCGTCGCTAAAGCAGACGACAAAGCCTGGTCGCGCTGACACGCCCGCCGGCGTTAGCGAGCGGGGAACGCTGGGTAAAGTGACCGCACCATCTTTGTCATTTCGTAAGGGAAAGCCGCCCTTCCCTCCGCAGCCGCGTTGTGAGTTTCTGTCGCGCACGCCACGAAAGAACCGTTGGCTGGTAGAGGTAGAAAGCTTTGCTTTAAAAACCCAGGCCGAACCCAGCAGTTCTCGCCCAAGACTCCGAGCGCATGCGTCAGGACCCAGCATTTGCCGCCAGAGAAGCAGAGTGCAAGCGACAAGCCCGCCGAGATAACGAGGAACATTTCGTACCCTCCCCCATGAGCATGTGTAGGGGTTTACTGTACAGCTGCGCTGGACATCCACTTTGGAAGGGCGGGATGGCGTCCACTTTTATATTCAAGCTTTGCGGTTTGTTTTAGGGTTTAAGAGATGAAAGATAGTCTGCATTCATCATAGATATCGACGATAAGAAAAAATTGCTCGGGAAACCCAACTCTGCTTACGTGCTTCGAAGGTGAAAGCCCGGTGATACTTATTAACAACGTATTTGCTGCAACATCTCATTAACGTCAAAACTTGAACGAAAGACCGGGGTCTGTATATGGCTTGGTCGACAGACAGTAGGCTCTGTTCTCGACCCGAGACAATTGATGTCTGTTTTGTAGATTGAAGAAATGCTGTCTTTTTCTGGGACATTTTGCAGCGAACGCTCAGAAAAGGCACGGATATTACGCCTTTCTCAATCCGACTTCTGCCATTCGGCTGTCCTGGTGAGCCACCCTATGACATGTTTGTGTTGATTGGCTTGTACAGTGTGTGGCGATGTCGCTTATGTGATAGGCATGCTGAGCCACCAAGATCAACAAAGTCATATTTGCGGGAAACTGTGGCATTTGTACACAGTGTGTATAATTCGCTTGACCAGCCACCCGACTGGTTCCCTCTATTGAACAACGCTTGTGTGTGTGTTTGCCTGGATTTTGATATATATGCGCTTCGCCTAAATTCAGTGTAATATTTTGTTTGCTTGACTATGTAGTCCTCATACTGTCATGTCTGAGCGCATTCGCCCATGTAATAAAGAAAAAAAAGATGGTGGAAACCGTTGGTAGAGCACTGGGCTGCTGTCATGCAGACCCGGGCTCAAATACAATCAGATCACGCCTGTTTTTATGTATTTACGTTTTAAAACTGCGGGGTCAATTTTCTCGACCGAGCAATAACACGTTTTTTTACAGAATGTTGCACTTAAGGCTTTCGCCTAAAGAGACAGACAATTAATTTTTGTAGAGTGCACGTCCTCTAGCTCACATGGAAGAAGGCACCGTTTTATAAGGTAAGGTAACCGCAAGGAATTTCTAAGTAAACCGGATGAAATAATTTTAGTTTTGCACTAAAACTTCTGCAGTATGAGAGGTGGTGCCAGGTAGTGTCTAAATGGTACGCTACCGTAAGGGCCCAAACAACTCCTTCGGTCTCAACGTGTGCTTCAAAAACTGCAAAAAAAAAAATACGAAAGGCTGCACATTATTGTTGCTGTAGGCGGGAATAAGTTTTAACTACCGTAATTACCCGATTCTAACGCGCACCTTTTTTCCAGAAAAATATGCCGAAAAATCGCATGCGCGTTAGAATCGGATACGAAACCGGAACTTCCGAAAAAGCGGAAATTTCGTCCCACCCATCGCCATCGCCATCTCAAGATGGCGCCAAAGCCTTTAGCAACATGGAGAAGACTTCCTCCATGTTTAGCAACAATTTTTTGAACGGAGGAAGCATGAGCGCCTATGGTTTTCTATCAGCGTTCACAAAAATCGTCAAATCGTTCCACTTGCGCACTTGATGACAGCAATGGCAGCAGCGGCTCTGACGCGTTCAAAACGAGCGGTCGGCTGAAGCGTGCACCTCTGGAGAAGCTCGCGGGATGGGCGTGCGAGGCGTGGGCCACGATCCCATTGACCATGGTTGAATGTTCGTTCAGAAGTGTGGCATCGCGAACGCTCTTGGCGGCACCGAGGACGAGATGTTGTGGTCAGCGGAAGGCGACAAGGAGTGAGATGAGTGAGATACTTCGGCAACTAAATCGCCCATTTCTCCCGCATTCGTTTGTCTGGGTTATAAAGTTTCGTGCGCGTTACAATCGGAGGTGCAAGTTTTTTTGTTTTTTTTGCCAGGAAAATGGGGGGCGCGTTAGAATCGGGGGCGCGTTAGAATCGGGTAAGTACGGTACCTCTTTTATTCTTACGTGCAGTTAAAAGTATGTTGCCGACGGCTCACTGTCATGGTTGCCAGCATTACTTTAACCGGGCCGGCCGCGCGTGGCTGGTAGATCTATAAATTCCAAATTTGAAATTTCAAGGGCGCCATCAGCATACCCGAATCGGGCTAAGGTGTTTTTTGCGATGCCCTTTCATTTATCATAAAGATGATAAATGAAAGGGCAAGATTTATCACTCGACAAAAATCGGTTGTCTGTCCCTTTAACAACTTCGAACACACCCAAGCACTTATGAGTTGCAAATGAGAAAGCGTCCATGTTCAACTGAATGCTGTTCAGCATTCAAGTGAAGGCCGTTACTGTGCGTAGTAAAAAGCTCTTGGCGACGCGTGCTGGAATAAAACCGGTTTAACCAGGTGCCCCCCCTCCACCCATTCCTACGTAGTAGTAGTAGTAGTAATAACTTTATTTTGCCCAAAAGTTGTGGTGATTGCACCACTGAGCTGTTCGCTCAGTCATCTAGACAGCGGGGCTCCCGGTGTTTTGGGAGCTCGGTGTCTTCAGCCAACTGGGCGAGGGCTTCTTGCACATGGGGAGCTGGGCAGCCTTCATCCTTAACAGAGTGGGCAGCCTCCCACTCTGTTAAGGATGATATTCCTACGTCTTTCCATGACGATGCGCATGCCAGAGGGGTGCTTTTATTTGTTCTTTTTTCTTGCAACACGCGCTATGGAACACGTCCCAGCCAATGGGCGCGCTCTATTTTTTTTCTTTTTTTGTGTGTGCAAAGCACTACATGGGCTCGTATTGTCGTCGTAGCTCGCTAACGGTCGATGCGACTGCCGGAATCAGGCGGTGCAGCGAGATAACGGACCCAAGTATAGCCTCTTGTGCCGTCGTCAGGGTTTCACGCCGAGGCTTCCAAAACCACGCGGTTTAAATAGTCATAACAGTTCGAACCTCGTAAACCACTGGCGCTTGTCATACATCTCCCCGTTGTTTAGCACAAAGAAAACTGTAGGTGCATTTCAAAATATACGTAATTAACCGGCAGTGCCCACGTTCCTTTAGTTGAAAATACTCGTTGGGTTGTTTTTTACGGTGGTAAGCGAAAAAAGCGGCCACACAAGAAAAAAAAATGCCGCATTGGAAATGACGCAGATAGGCTCCAGCCACGCAAGAAAAACAATGGCGCGTTCCAAATGCCGCAGAAAGGCTCCAGCCGCGCAAGAAATAAATTACGCGTTCGAAATGACGCAAAACAGCTCCAGCATACGAAATTAAAGCAAGCACAAAAAGAACAGAACTTCCGCTGGCGCAGTTTCAGGGCAGGGGCGCGCGGGCCCTGCGAAGGCGGGAAATTTGAAGTTCATTGGGCGGCAGCAGTGAGCGGATAACGGCGCTGCAGCATGTTATGGCGAATCACTGCTCTGCACTTCCGACAGCTTTCACATTGAGTGGAACGGTTTTAATTTTTTTTACGGTTTTAATAATTTTAACGGTTTTAATAATTTTAAAAAAGCAGGTATCTGCAGGCAGCGTACGCCGCAGATGCCTGCTTTTTTGTTTAATGGATGTTTAATGCGTTTTTTAAAGACCGTGCACGAGAAATACATGCCCTGCTGCCCAGGGAACGTGTCTACGCACACGTGACACATATCCACACATCGAATGGGCTAGAAATGCAATGACGAATCCGTTGTGTGGTTACACGTCACGTGCGTGTAATCTGCATATATTTGGAAGCGCATATGGAGGACGATGTCAATGGCCAGTACAAATACAGTCACACATGACCTTTTCTGGTTTCTGAACCGGTATATTTTTAGGCGCGCGAACACCCTTGCAGAATTCTATTTCAACACTATCGCATGCCAGCCAGGAGCTGTCGATGTATACGGAGTCACCCTGGTGTGACTGGCGGTGCATTTCTTAAAGCTGCGTTGCGAGTGCAATTGCAAACTTCCTACTTTTTTAGTAGCTATAAGATGCGAAGTGGGTTGAGTATCCCCTGCCGGGTTGAGAGGCCCTGCTGTAACCCCATTATTTTAGGACAATCGCGTCTTCCGCCGCACCGCGCTTCATCCCTACGAGGTTCATAAGGCAGCCTTTCGCTCCGTTTGTTTTACAAAACTACCCCATGTCCCGCAACCATGCCACGAAATGTGCACATAATTTAAGCAATGCATATTGAATATGGAATTAAACTTGGAATATGGAATGGAATTAAATCGCTATAATAGCGTAAATGGCAAGCCTTAAATGATAGCTGCGGGAGACTACCCCGCGCTAACCAGCGGGGAATCCTTCAAGAAAGTCTCGGCGCTGCTCACGCCTAGGGGGAGAAAGGGAGACGCCGTTTACGCAGCCTGCAGGAAGAGTGTGCAGCTTTGCTCCGGTTGCATAACACGCCACTGCGCGCATGCACGCACAAAACCGCTCGCGTGCGCGAGGCACGGGGTCGTGCTCGCGGGGCTGCGTGGCACAGCGCGTGCGTGCATCCAGTCGTAAGCATTAGCGCGCCACCAGCGCTTTCCGGTCAGTTGACCGGCGCCACGCCGGGACGCCCAAAGAGGCCGCCGCCTCCGCCGTCCGCTCACCGACGCCTGTCGAACCGCCCGCGGGCCCGAGCGAACGATTGGCTTCTTCGCCACCCCACTTCGGATTCCCCTGTACTCGGTTACAAGTTAAAAACGACAACGGAAGTTTCTCTTGCATGCGCCTAGTCGCTACAACCGGCTGTTCGACTGCACCGGGCAAGTAGTGCGTTACTGCGAGTACTTTGGTTAGCACAAAATGAAATCAGGTGCAAAAAGAAAACTAGCATCCGCCGAGCGTAAACATTACAGGCAAAATTAGTACGAATAGCTGATGATTTCACGCAGTGAGCTCAAACGCCCTTCAGAGCTCGCGCGCATAGACATTACTTCGTCGGTTCAACTGAGTGATACACACTACATGCGCTATTGCCGTTCTTAGCTTGTACCCGGGTAGAGTACAGTGCTTACCGGAACGGCCGATTTGCTTTTCGGCGGCACAGCTTTAAAGCTATCATGTGGAATTTTATTTTCGCGATAATTGCCATTTGAGCGATCGGTGACCAAGGCATCTACCGTGACCTGTGTTGATTCTTCCCGCAGGTAGCGCCATCCTTCTGCCGCTCGCCGAACCGCGGTGCCTGCTCGGACCGTCGAACATCCGCGGCTGGTCAGCGTAGGTTTAGCATCGCGGCAGATATCTGATCGCCGCTTTAAAACTCAGCGCTGATAACAATTTCTAGCATAATTTGCCACCACACCAACACCTACTTTCTCGCATGTGCAACTTCTTTTTAGCGATCAGATTGATTTGAAAGAGCGGCGACAAGCTGTTGCTACCGTGGTATGCGCGCCTGTTCGAGCCGCTTCGTGGGCGGTGCGGGCAGGCGCGGTCGGGGTGTGCGCAGGCCGTTTCTGAGAGCAGAAAATGGTTTTATCCATTGCCTGCGAACGATGCGCGGAATCTACAAATTTAGCTCAACGATCTTCGCAGTTGATCGGGAAACGAGCCGCAGGTTGCGCTTCAGCCGTGGTCCCGCACCGTCTCGCTGTCTGCGAGAGCTACGCAAGAAACGCAAGCACCTCTTCGGACCAGCTATGGGGCACCCGCTATGGTTTCGGCAAAATAGCCTGCGCGCTAAACGGAAACCCAAAGCCCCAAGGACGGCTTGGGATCTGCGCATGCGCAGTACGGCGCCCCAAGCCGCTTGGGGAACCCACAGCGTTGGGGCCCCCTATTCTAAAGCTGTAATGACATTTTGTTGTAGCGGGGCTACGCCAAGCACGGCGCTGGTTCTAGCGCGCCGCACATGTGGCTGTAGAACAGCGCGCGGCAAGGCGCAGTGTGTGTGTGTGTGGAGGAGGGGGGGGGGGCGGAGGGGGAGTGGGAGGGAGACACCGCTTGTGGCGAGAAGTATGCCCAACTAGGGAGGCAGCGGAGGAGTGAACGTCTCTGTAAAGCAGTTCGCCTTAAAGAAGAGTCCTCATTACACGACCCGTTGAGACCATCCGCGCCTTGGGCCTTCTATCAGCCAAAGCCGGTCCTCAGGGTACGAGCTTGTCAGTGCTCTCTCCCAGGGCTCAGGGGAGGTAAGGGAAGAGAAGTAGGGAGAAACAGGCGGCAGAGATGGAGAGGAATATAAAGTGGGACTGTAGCCTTACCCTCTCCGGAGATGGCGACGCTTCACAGTGCAGCACGGAATTGTGGGAAAGCCCGCTTACAAAGACCACGCTTATACGGGTCTCCCTCAAGTCGGGTTCACCTTAAACTCAAATGCATTGTGGAGAAGGCATTCTTTCATCAGTAATATCACCCCACTTCAAAGGGGATACCACTGTCAATCATCATCATAATCTTCGTCATCATCATCATCCGCATTATATGAAAATGTGGTGTCATGGGACCCCTTTCTGCATTTTTATGATTTTAATGCGTAGCATTCTTCGCCGAATACCCCCCCCAGCAAGGACAGTGTAGCTCCCTGCATTTCCACAATAAAGCATGTATCGCGGACCTTCCACCTGTAATCGTTAGAATAGCGTAAATATAGACAATTCGTCGAACAAATTTTTCAAAAACTAAAAAATAAGAAAAACAAGAAATAATTGAAATGGCGAACACTATAACACCATGCATTCCCTGAATATTGCTGATATCGCGAAATTTCCGCCAGTAATACTTAAAATAGCGTAAACGGAGGTAATTGGCCGAATTAAGTTTTCAAAGGCTAAAAAATGAGAAAAAATAGAAAAAATGGCGGAAAATGGCGAACCCTGTAACGACCTGCATTTCCACAATAATGCAGATTCGGCGAAATTAACACCTGTAATCGCTATAATAGCGTCAATGGAAATGATTGGTCGGACATTATTTCGAAAAACCAAAAAATTGGCTGTAAAGAACTCGCACTCAAGACAAGCGTCATAATAATGATACGCAGTAATAGAGAATTCTCTCAATTTCTGCAGATTTTTGTTTACATACACTGATAATGCTTGATCTACGATCAGTCTTTCGCCGGAGACGATCTGCTGGACCCTGGCATAGACAGCTTCGCTGCACGGGAAGTAAACAGGACGAGGAAGCCTTGTCAGAGAAGTGAAAATGAACAGGACAGCTCATTGTTGTTGGGCCGGGCCAGGGACGGCGATATCAAGAAGGAAACCTTCGAAGATAAACATGAGGGTGGCGGCCCTCCTGTTAAGCCTGGATTAGGCTGTTTGTGAATATTAGCCTTTAGAGGAAGTAAGCGCAAAATACTGGGACGTGCTAAGTTCGAGAGAAGGAAATGGAAACAACTATTAGACACCTTTTATTAGAACGCGCAAGCGTTTGTATAAACCCATGTAAGGAAAACGCCTGACTTCCTGAAGCCCGGGGATTTAAGAGGACAAGTAGCACGCAAAGTGCAAGGCGCTGCACGTGACAAAGAAAGATTACAGTAAGGAAAGAGGAAAAAGAGATTGAATTATATTGTATGGTGGCTGAAATTAGACAAAATTAAAAAAATAGTTTTGCTGTTGCTGCTATTAGAAGCGCTAAGGTTAAGTCAGCTATGAAACCGTTAGTATACCTGATTCAGCTCCCCCGAAGGTGTGGGGAATGCAACTTCTAACGTTGCATAGGCAGTCTAGTGGTACTAGTACTACTAATTTTAATAATATTAGTTGTGTCACAAAAATCATAGTGTGAAAACGTTAATATGAAAACGCACAGTGAAACGAGCAAAGCTGAAATCATAAAACAAAAAAGAAAACACAATTTCACCAAGAAGGCAATTAAGAACGTTAAGTGCCTACAGACAAAGGTTTAAATGGACACCACGAAACCTTAACGTGCACAAACATAACAAAGGCAAGATCGGGAAGTCCCTAACATGAACAGCATAATATACAGGGTAAGCGGCAAACCAATAGCCAGCTGTAACTCTAAAAAAAAAAAAATTACGTCACCCCAAACTGTCCAAGGCTGAAGACTCACCAGACTGCGGACTACAAAGCAATACGTACCTTTCCTCAGCCAGTCCGCCCAAATAGCATGTGTCGCATTCAGTCCACCGCTGAATGCAAGTTGTTTTCCATTCGCCACTCGACTTGATATCATAATAGAGTGCGAACTCAACTCCAATGTTCCCCTGCTCTCACTCCCCTTTCCGACTTCTTAGCTGTGGGAAAACCTGGTGGCCAGCGCCCATCTGGATTTCCAGCAATTCCTGGCCTCCAGAGCGGAGGCTGCCCGCTCAATTCATGGGTTCATGGAATAGATGACCTCTCCCACTTCCAACATCACCCTAAAATGTGTTACTACTAATACGAAGGGAAAAAAAAAAAAGAAGCATCACACACAGTTATGGAATAGAATAAGAGCGGACTGCTCTGTTAAGTACAAGTGCGAGGTGCTCCCTTAGCCCTAACAATCGTTAGAGACGTAATTTGGGTCGCAAGCTGTAATACGAGTAACATGGGAAGCGACGGTATAACTGTACGAACTGTAGACGACTTGCACAAAATTGCAGCTTAAGGCTTTTCATAGATGCTGTATGGCTGAAGTGTTCGTTCCGCAATGGGCAGCCACTATTTTGAGTCAGAAACGATTGCCAGTGATGAAAAATACAGCAAAAGAGCCTTTAAAAATTGACACCTCAATTTACGACCTGCTTCTAACAAATTTCATGATCTTGACCATTTGTTTTCGCGTTTTGGATTTGAGTTTGGCGTACTAATAAAGTGTGCGCTCAAGTTTATGCTTGTGAGTTGTATCCGTCGTACCAGCCATGACCGCACTGAACGCGCACTTTATACAACCAGGACATTCCCGAGGTAATTAGGTTGAGGTTTGGGTGAAGCGTAAGCTGACTGGCGTTTGCGACCCCAACGGGGTTTCTTGTGTCACGGGTGATAAGACCACTACTGACCGATAATGCGGAATGGAAGCTGCGAGTAATGGGTGATCGGATTTGCGTCGCAGCACCAAGAAACACAACATCGCGCGCGTAAGCTCATCCCCTCGTTCCTTGACTTCTTCACTCGGCGTATATGTATTGCGCTTCCCACCAGCGGGTGGGTACAGATTAGTGCCGTGCCGAAAGCATGATGGAGACAAATAATAGTAGCAACAAAGCGTGATTTATTGTCGGGGCTACTAGAAGGAAGTTAGATGGAATTATTCCGGAGAAGTCAGGGTTCCATCGCTGCGTTGGTTGACTTCACTACTTTGGCGTACATTCACTTTGTATCAGCGGGTCGACCTTGATTGGTGCCGTGTCCGAAGCACTATCGCGGTAAGCAAAAAGAGTAGTAGTGGCTGATTACTGGGCAACTTGTGGGACCTTCGAAGGAGGGCTTCAGAAAAGGTCACAGTCCTAGTGGAAGTGCTTTGCAGACCAGGCTTTGCGTCACGGGGGATTTGCGCATTGAATAAAGAGCCTTTCGAGGAAGTGAGCGCCAAATAATGAGACTTGCTAAGCCCCAGGAAGGGAAACGGTAACAACCATTAAACACCTCTTATTAGAAGTCGATAGCATTTGTATAAATACATGTAAAGAAAAACACCCCACCAAAGTTCGGTTGGGGTGGGACTAATAGCACTTATTAATTAATTAATTAATTTTCATGTCGACAAGATTCAGGATCAAGGCCGAAAAACTGCAGAGAGACACATAAGACACCTTATATGCGTTATAAGCGATAGCCTTCCTAGCCCATAATTTTGAGGGGGTATGTGAGCGTTGTAGGCAGTCACGCTCACGTTGCAGTCACTTGGAACTGAGGAATCAGACTTGGGCTTTCGGAGGCGCCTGCTTTCGTCACTAGTGCATCGCCGTGACAGGGTATGTGAGGGCTGCGGATGAGTATGTTGGCATTGTATAGCCAAATGGGCATCGGAAAGCGAATCGGCCGAAAGCTTCTGATGTCACTTTTCCCCGTCTTCGCAGATCCCATTGAGTGGGTAAGTGAGAATTGTAAAAAAAAAATGGAAGCTACTTAGTTGAGCTAACCTTGGATATGCAAAGCAAAAGCTTGCCTTAGTCTGGTTGAGTCTTGGTTTCGCTTGGTTAACCTTTGATGTAGCTGCATTGCCAGACACGGCGTAAAGACGTTCGGTCCCGTGCAACGCTCACAGAAGGAGGCCCGTCCTCGTTTTCATTCTCAGCGAACGCGGCGCAAGATGAGTCACATCACCCGAGATGCCCCAGCGGCGCATGCCTGGGAGGCTGCCGGTTTGGTCGGCTGTCGATCAGCTGCGCGGCTGCTCCGTCACCGTCCCAACGGGAGCGTCCGCGATGTGAGCAGAACGACTTAAAATGTGGCCTTGTGCGCAGCGCCAATAGCGGGCCTGGTGAATCACGCGATGAGCTTCGAGGGGGGTGTCGCCGGGGGTGTGTCTCCGGTCAAAAGGTCAACTTGCGCATGCTCCGCTAAACTGCTGGACAAAAGTGGTAAAGCTTTGCTTTAAAATTCTGTTGGCGTCGCCGCGGAAAGGTAATCGATGAATCGGCTGTGAGCGTTCGCTGTCAGCTGTCAGCGTCACTTGTCCAACCTCGTGGGTGGGTATGCTGTTACGGACACAGGAAGTTGTATCCTACAGTTACCGTGTCAACATTAGCAGAAGACGGTTAAACTTTACGAAATATCGCGGTAACCACGGCCTCGCGGTGCGGACACGTTTTAACACACCAGTAGCGCTTGCCGTATTCCGGTTTACCGGGCCCCGTGGTAAACCGGAAGTGCCGACCCCTGGCCAATTATTCTAAATCAAACGGAGCATAAATTCATTCGCTGTCGTTTAAAATCGGTCGAATTATTTACTTTTATTCACGCGGCGCGCAAATTGCAATATACTTTTTGTTAGTATCGTGTACATCGTCTGTACAACGTTATTAATAAAGGCCTGTTTTTGACGCTGCCTCCCGCTGTGCACAGTCCTCGAATTCACTCGTTCGCTGAATATTTCGGCATAACATGAGTTGGACATGTTGCAATAACAGCACAAAAACCTACATTGCTCTGCCAAGAACTTTTTAAGAGGCGTAGGAATGCTTTTAAACACATTCGAACCCATTTCAAAGGAAAAGGCCGCAGCGCCTTTTTATGATAGAATTTGCTTACGCAGCGACAGTGTTTATTTATTGATACTGTGAGCTTTGGTCAGGCCCCACAGGGGTAGGCATAACAGAAAAACACAAGAGCAGCGTACGGAGATCGTCAGAGCGTACACATAAACAAAACACTGATGAGCAACTGAACGCAAAGAAAAGCAAGAAAATGCAAAAAACAAACACCCAATCGCACTGTCACGCATCAAGCATTCGATTTGAAAACAGTCATAGTCCAGGTCCCGAAGATATTCCAAATGTAGCCCTACGCAGATAGGCCGAGTATTTGGCTAACTTTCTTGTTATTATATTTCGTGCTTTCTTGTTAACTGGGAAGTTCCGAAGCGAGTGGAAGATAGCCCGAGTTGTGCCCGGGCTGCCGGTTTTCAATAGATAACTACCGACCCATATCGTTACCATCAATGTGTCCGAAAATGATGGAGCGCATTATTGCTAACCACATACACGATTTCCTCGAAGGTAACCTCGTACTAATTAGGCATCAGAAAACAGATTTAGGAAAGGATATTCAACATCTACACAATTAGTCCGTTCTACACTTCTTCGCTTCCATAGCAATGGTCAAATTGATGCAATATTTCTGGATTTCGGTTAAAGCTTTCGACAAGGTCCCACATCACAGTTTAATCCTAAGATTAGGAAATATTGGACTTTCTTATGTTATTGTTTCATGGACTGCGGACTATACCTAACTAATCGTAAGCAATTTGTCTCGCTCGGCGACGAAAAATTGGACTTTCTTGAAGTTCGCTCCGTTGTTCCCAAAGGAATTGTCTTGGGACCATTGCTTTTCGGACTTCTTGTTAATAGTATTTTGCATGAAGTTTGCGCCGGTGTGGAATTGCGGTTATTTGCTGACGACTTTGTACTATTTTCTAACGTCACCTGTCCAAATGACCAAGACAACCTTCCTAGAAATCTCAGTAGCATAACTGATTTGTGTTCCTGCTGGGGAATGGTTTTAAACACGGATAAAAGTGTCCTATTGCGCACCAAACATAAGAAAATGCCGTTGAGCTACAACTACATGTCGGGATAGTCACCCTTAAAAGAGGTCACTTCTGTAAAATATTTTGGTGTGACATTAGCAAATTCTTCATCATGGAACGATCACATTCACAACGCATGTTCATCCGCATTTCATAAGCTGTGCTAAGCTGTTGAATTGTTATTTCTTGATTAGAACGAAGCTTGAGTACGCGTGTATAATTGGGGCCCGTTTATATCTTCAAACATGAGTAAGTTGGAAAAAATCCACTGGAAAGCCGTCAGGTTTATACATTCTAAAATTTCACCCTATGTCTGCCCCTCGGATTTACTGCGTGATAATAAGATTCCTTTACTTCAGGTACGTCGGAGGACACTCCGTTTAGAATTCCTTTCTCTTCTTATCAATATAAAGTTTTGGCTAGACCCCAGCAATTAATTAACCCCCCTGTCAAGAGGGTGTACACGCCATGATCGCCCGGAGAAGTTAACGCTATATTTCGCTCCCACCTATCCAAATTTTCTTTTTTCCCCCGGCGACGAATGATTGAAACGCTGACATTCAATGCTGTAGTGTTTACTCCCTTACTTGATGTTGTCACGTTTATTGTGCAGTTTTTGGTTTTTGGTGTTATTTTTCGTTGTTTTCTTGTTGTAAAGCGACTGCCCCGCTTGTACCTATGAAAGGCAGCAGTATGTAAATAAATAAATAAATAAATAAATAAATAAATAAATAAATAAATTAAATAAATAAATAAATAAATAAATAAATAAATAAATAAATAAATAAATAAATAAATAAATAAATAAATACGGACACGCGGGTTTTCCAATTTCATTAGTCTACATAAAAGAAGAAAGACACCACACACTCTTCATACCAAGCTACGATAACTACGATCGTCCTTTGCACGCACAGAGCCGGTGACAGGTATGTACGTCTGCGGCTCGGTTTCCGGGATCATCTTTCAACCGTCGTTCCGAAGCGCCTCCGGCAACGTCCGCCAAGGTGCCACTGGAAGACTTGCTCGTACAGGGCACGCGTATCGCTCTCGGCGATCGCGAAGCGTCCACCACACTCACGGAAGCGCATTCGCTAAGCTCACACACGATCCCACAGCCCCGACAACATCCGCTCTCTTTCCCGCCTCGAAACCCGACAGCTGCTCTGGCGAAAATTAAGGCCCTCGGGGAAGAAGAAATTACTGGCGCGGTTACGCGGACTGGCCGCCGGCTCGCTGGCGGCCCGGTAGTCACCATGTAGGACGGCGTAACGAGTTCACTCTCTACCTGCCTCTTCTCGCTTTTCTCCCTCGTGCGCCTAGTGAATATCGATCGGTGATTCTAAAGGTGGCGCTAAATCGTAATGGCGATTCATCACTCTCCAAGGAGCGATAAATAATAATGACAGCAGTCAATGCATCCGTGACGCGTTTTCACGCTACTGCCGTTAGCCGTTTGCGCTGAATAACAAAGCGGTACATAAACTCACAACCCACTATGTGTGCACTAGGTGTACACACTATACATGCAGTGGAACAAGAGAGAAACTTCGTGGCCCAACAGAGATTAGAATCAGGACGCGGGTTTGATTCCCGGCAGGCGGCCGCTTTTCTGATGGAGGCGAAAAGGAAAACCGCCCGTGTGTACGAGATTTCGCCGCACGTTAAAGATCCCCAGGTGGTCGAAAATAATCCGGAGCCCTCCACTACGGCGCGCTTCATCGGCTGTGAAGCATCGGCACGTTAAACCCCACAATCAATCAATCAATCAATCAATCAATCAATCAATCAATCAATCAATCAATCAATCAATCAATCAATCAATCAATCAATCAATCAATCAATCAATCAATCAATAAATCAATCAATCAATCAATCAATCAATCAATCAATCAGAAATTAAAACCTCGCCACACAGACCAATGATACCGTGGTTTGTTCATTCAAACGGCCAAGTTAAAAACGAATTGTTAACGTGGGCAACATAATGAAATAAATATGTAATCAGTAAGATAGGATGCCAGCAGTTGAACAGCGGGTGAAGTAGTACTCGATAAAATGGCAAAACAACGTCCAGAAACTCCCCGACGTGCTTTGATCGGCTTCCGCGCTCTGAAAGCGAAAGCA
Source organism: Haemaphysalis longicornis (assembly GCF_048455015.1). Lineage (NCBI taxonomy): Eukaryota > Metazoa > Arthropoda > Arachnida > Ixodida > Ixodidae > Haemaphysalis > Haemaphysalis longicornis. The sequence continues at coordinate 109,569,687 of NW_027526335.1, read as the reverse complement.
TCCTCTCGGCTATACGTATGAAAGATTTCGTTACTGCTGTTCTGCGTGTGTTTCGTACTGGTGTCATGAATCTGCCATAACAATATTTCGCGGCTTCTCAGTACGCATTTACTGATTGCCTGTGGTCTGGTTCGCAATGGACACAAAGAAAGAAACGCAAAGGAACGCAGACATAATGTAGCAGTTTTGGTAAAACCGCGGAAAAGTGCCCTGTGGGGCCCATTCTCGTTTTGTGTTCCTGGCACGGCTTTACAGCGAGGCTGTTACCGCTAGTTGGTCGGAAAATTTCATGTGGTAAACAACAAACCGACGCAGGACCAAGCAGTACTCGCCTAAGGCGCCGAGCGCCTACGTAAGGCTTATCAGGCATACAGCATAGAGCTCAGTATTCACTTAAAAAAACCCCAAAACAAGCATCAAAACCGCATTATGGAAGATAAGGCACCTGTATACAATAATACCCTCCACCCCCCCCCCCCCCGCCCCACCCTCCACAATTGTGTTCCTGGTAAGATTTTCTTGAAATTGCAATGGAAGTTTGTTTATTGTAAAGCTTCAACAGGTACAAAATACAAACAACAACGTGTGGGTCCTTAGCCTTCGGCTAGTTCTGGACCTATTCAAAACATAGAGACTTACATAGGGGTGTATCGGCACGCGTACAACAGTTCAAGGCAAAAAAGGTGAGCAGCACAAGGTGAGCAGCCTGTGAGCATCCTGTGAGCAGCCTGTGGTGAGCAGCCTGTGAGCAGCCTGTGGTGAGCAGCCTGTGAGCAGCACAGCACAAAAAGAAAGACAAAAATATTACCAGAAAACAATTCAGAATCAAGAGTTAAAGTATGACCATGCAAAAACACTTGACCAAGATATTTGACTAGCCATGGAAACAATAGAAGGAAATACAGGGAATAAAACAGGATTATCGCTTGCGTAGCGATACATAAATATGATCAGCGATATGTACCGTGAAAAAGAGTGTTATTTGAGGACAGTGAACATAAAAAAAGTAAGCTTTCAAATAGGCCGTGACATCGGAAGCATGTTGATTTAAAGACAACGAAGGAAGCTGGTTCCATATCTTGACACCAGTATATTGCAATCGTCGCTGGCCGTATACGCTGTTTGCAGATTATGTTTGAAAGCTAGACAGGATTGTGTCACGTAATAGAGCAATTATTTTTTTCTTTTCTTTTCTTCTAATTTTTTCTTCCATTTCCTTCAAAAATTTTTTTCTTCCATTCATGGCTGACAACACCAAAGAATCTCAAGGAGAATATCAGGCTTTCTCCTTAAAAGTTGGACTTGCAAGACCTTTTAAAATCAGCGGGTGTTTTGTACTTTATCGCTAACATCGTACGCCAGAAGGTCGTTTGTACTGTGCTCGCCATTTTTTCCCGCATTTGTCCTTCCCAAAGCACATTTATGCATTCAGCATTCTCTTGAAGGTGTCTGGGGTGTTGCACCAACACGTACCCGTTCCGTCAAACGCTCGCTATCAGCCTTCGACTTTTCGTCCGGTAGATAAACCTCTCGCGACTTCTTACTCCTCCCGCGCAATCGATACAAGTACGCAACAATGCTCAGTTAGGCGTAGCCGTTGCGAAGTGTTCATACATGCAAGCCGCAGAACCTTGAAACATTCGGCATCTGTGATGACGCGCGCGAATCGTAACTGACCCTATCCGCTCGGCGGAGCACAGGCGCTCCGAGCTGACCGCATACGCGTCGTACATGCGACGCAATCGCGGCGCCGCCGCGTCGACGTCCACAGTGCGTAACGCCTCCGAGCAGCGTCTTCACCGTCTTCATCAGCGGTCAAGAGCCACGGCGCATCGGCGGCGCTGCCGCCGACTCCGCTGCTGTTTACGGCTGTCGCAAGAGGCTTTTGTGCGCAGCCTATCATAAACCATTACAGCGCCCTCCGATGTGTGAAGACCAGCAGAGCGGAGTCGCTGCAGCTCGGCCCTTATGCATGGCAAGCGGCCAGCCAGGCTCGCGGGCGTGCATACGCATACCTTAGCGCGTGCACGGGCATTGCAGCCGCGGCTCGGCGTCGCAAGCCAGCCGAACTTGCACAAGCGCTCGCAAATCAAATTTCCAAACGTCGCTCAGGTCACCGCTGTACATGCTTGCTTCCTTCCGGCGCTGCTTGCGACGACGCCCAACGCCCTGGTGGCCACGCACTGTCGCCACACAAGACTAGGAAGTGGGTCGACACCGGGGAGAAAGATCGGAATCGTATTTTGGCGACAATGAGCGGTCGAAGACTCGGGGGCAAGCCGGAACGATGACGTATTCGGATGGTGTGCGATGCTGGAAACGCAGCGACGAAGATGCGTCCGCAGTGCCTCCCTGCTTGGAGTTTCCTCTGTGCAGGAAAGGAATAAGGCTGGCAGGGCCATCGGTCAAGAGGAAGAGAAAGGCGACGAACCAGAAACCACGTTTCCATCTCTCACGAACTGGACGGGGAAACAAAAGGGCCTACGAAGGGAAAAACAAAAACAAAAAAAAAGGGCCATCGCGGTCGCCAGCTGATGTTCTCCTAGGAGAGAAAGGTGGCGATCCGAAGGCGCGGACTCAGCTACAAAGGACACACAGCCTGGTCGCTATTGTCTCAGCGGAGTGGCGCCGGGCTTTTGTGGACGGACGTGTGCGCATGACTCGGTCTGAGCGCTTCACCGCGTGATTGTAGAGCCGCCTCTGCGCTTACCCGTGGCTCGCATCCATACGTTCGTATACGTGTGACGGCATTAAGAAGCATCTCTCGTCGTCTTCGGAAGTGTCTTCCGCGCATTGTCTTTGGGCGCGTGGGAAATGGATCGCCGACACGCCAGCTGCCGTCCGCGTACCATACGCGACATCTCGGTCCTCCTTCCTGAAATGAAGATCTCCGAGCTGTATCCTCCGAGCTGTATCCTGGCTGGAAAGTTTGCGCATGCGGGACAATTGTGTACGGCGGTTGTTGATGAGACGTGAGGTCGCTTCGGGTAAATGCCGCGCTACAAGCTTTGGTTTCGACTCTCGAGCATGTGCGGATTATTATAATGATGCCTTAGCAGGAAGTTTCCGGGTTGTCCGTAGAGAATGTGGCTCTTTAAGTGCGCGCTGGAATTACAGCACGTGTACCCAAGCTCCTTTCACCCCGCGCGGATAGAAATAAGCGCTGCGCTAAAGAATTATTTTTGAGAAGTACTCAAAGAAAACACAGCCCAACGACAAGACAGAAAAACACACGTGCAACGTACACGCGCTGAAAAGTACGGTAGTCCCCAAAGGAAGACGCTGTGATATTAGCAAATGGCGGCCTCCCTGACTATCGGGAGAATCTAAAAATAAAACCGTCAGCATACGCATCCGTAGTTAAGGGCTAACTGTCGAGCAGATAGTTTATCTCCGACAGATAGTTTTCAGTGTATACTGAGAACTCGATCTTAGAAAACCCAATCTTACGAATTTCCCGATCTAACGAACAAAATCGGATTCCCCCACAGTATACGGCTCAATGCTTGTAAGAAGTCGAACTAACGAAGTAGATTCAGCGCGTTTACAGATTTAACGAAGTATTTTGAGAAGGAAGTACGCTCAAGAAAATGATATCCCGCCCAGTTTGTGGGAACCGCTTCGTCGGTGTAACAAGATGACAGCAGATCTGAGCTACCACGAGTACCTGAGTGCCGACGCAGGCGCAGACGCCGACACGACGGAGGTATTGAACAACGAAGTCGTGCAGTTATATAGTTAACGTGGCACAAGGGGTGTTGTAGAGGATGCTGACGACGTAGAAACTCCTGGAGCTCCAGTGCCCACTCCAGGCCAGGTGATGGACGATACAGAATTGCCCAGGCGCTTTGCTGGAGCTCACGAAGGAACCGAGGACGCATTGAACGCGCTTGCGTGCTACCAAAAGTCTGTCCGCCCACTGCTAACGAAGCGCACGCAAGCGAAAATCCCAAGCGTTTTTGCCGGAAAATGAATTCGTTTCCCACAGAACCCGGAGCGTTTTATTGCTATTATTTTAGCCGCGAACTGTTACCGCATTGCTAACTTATCGCAAGGCGAGCGCCGAGGCCGTCGCCATTGCGATGTCATGGTAGGTGCTTGGATGAGCCTCTCTTTAGACATCGAATTTACAGCATTAACTGCTTGGAAAATGTGAGTCCCGACTTCACGAAGTTCTCGAATGAAATAAATAATTCGCTGTTCTCGGTGACTTCATTAGGTCTAGCTCTAACGGTAATTAAGTCGCCTGAACTATTTCAGTTAATTCATTCGCACAGCTTGAAGCTGAGGAGTCTTTCAGGCGGTTTCGAAATATACAAATTAAAAAAAAAACGGGTATTAACTCCAAGATCTGGCTTTTAAAAATGTACAAGGTATCCTATATTGCTATCGTCCCCCACCTGATTATCTTTCTAGGAACATATGGGGGAGGCAAACAGATATGTGTTATCACTGCCGTTATCTCGGCAGATTACGTTTATTGGAAACGAAGGCCTCGTTGATATAATACAGAAATAAGGACTGGCAGCCAAGAATGCCAAGGAAAGCAAAGGGGAGGATGCGGTAGGTCATTGAAACAGAAACAGATGAAGAATTTTTGGAATAAATAAAGTTGAGAAAAAATGCCCGCCGGGTGGGATCAGAACTCCCGCCCTCCCGAATACGCATCTGGTGCGATGACCACTACGCTACCAGCGGGGCTGTCTTCCCCTCCACTTTCCCGGGTGTTTAAGTTAAGGAATTTGTTGCCTGTGCTTTGGGGTGATAACCAGCGCCGCTCGGACTACTCGGGGTGAAGGGGACCTTCTTTTTTACCCCCGGGCCGTGACTCGAGTGCCTACGACATGTCGAGAGTGGTCGACCAGCGTTGAGCCCTCTTAAGCTAGCTATAACACCAAGACTGCCAGAACAGAGACCCTCGCTATTCATGTAGCGAATAAGAATGGGGAATGAGGGGCTCGTTGAAAGAATACAGAAATAAGGATAGGCAGCCCTTTGCTTTCCTTGGAATTGCCGCGGGCGCCATAGTGTCGTGGCGATCTCAGGCTCGTGTCGGAACATTCGCATGTAATCATTTCCATAGCCACCACTTGAGATGCACGCAGCCGGCCCATCAGCCGCACTGCAGGCAGCGGGCGATCGCTTCCTTATCGCGTACGCGGAACTTAAAACAGAGGAAGCTGAATCACTACTTCCCGCTCCCACGAGCCGGAGTTGAGAAACAATAAGAATACCTTAATGGCGTCTGCCTCCAACCCGTACAGCACCAGCAGAGAGTACGTGGCTGAGCATATTTTAGTTGCGAAGGATATCCTGGAGACCCTCGGCAGATATCTAGCATGAATTACTTTCGGCGTCACAGTTCTGGCTTTGCCACTCCGGTGTCTTATTCTTTGACGTCATTATTAAAGACCATAATCTTTCTTGGGCTACTTAAACGCAGAAATTTTGGTCTGTCTGCCTGTCTGTCTGTCTGTCTGTCTGTCTGAAAAGTTTTTAATAATAACCGATACAAAGACCCGCTGTGCTATAAACTACACGGGTCGCCGAAATAGAACATACTAAAAGGTCTCTCAAGCAAAAAACCGTACACACTGCATGTATCACTTCACAACTCTATTACACCACTCACTATACAAAGAATTCACTCCACAGTTCTCCGCAGTTCACTAGTACACACACTACTAGAACCACTATTACAGCGAGATATCACTATAGATCGGTTGTCTGTGACTCGATTCAGCCACCCAGCCAACTGAAACCGAAGCTGCACAATCGTTTTTTATACCCACAGCCAAATCTAAATGTCTTCTTCAGGTGGCAATATTCATACTTGTCACCATTGTTAAGAAGAACAAGATATTACGCAAATTTAAAGCATAAAATCAATACATGAGTGGTATTTGCCGTGTTACTTTATTAAATAAAAAAATTCATGGATGCTTGGCTTATGCGATAGCTAAGTCAACTGCAGAAAAAAAATTACTCCGTCACCTGCTATTGCCCGCGCTACTATAGCTCCTGGCGGCTTTTCAAGAAATCAAATGGCAACAGTAACGAAAGGTTCCACTAGATAGGTTTCACGTTCCTCCTGGGACGCTCGTGGGGTAGGGCAACGTGGTTCTACAAACGTTGGAGTAAAGTGCCTCGATTCACGCGCGTCTCCGCCGTCCGGCAGCGCTGTCATAGAACTGACCCGGAGCAGTGGAACGCGGTAAATTTAAATTGACTTGAGCAGACATCTAGCGTGCTATCTTGTAAAGAACGAGGCGGGAGAGGAACAGCATGAGAGGTGAGCGGCAAAGCGAAAGGAGGCATTTACTTGGCAGGGGTGCCAGTCGACTACCGTCTTTTCGTCGACATTTGCAACGAAAGAAGCAGATGCGTGGCCATTTTTATGTTGAAAATGTTACCAGCTCTCGTTGCAAAAACCATTTCTGCCTTAAAAAATAGCGTGGTCATGGCATTTCGAAACTGCCGAAACTGGTCGCATGGCTCGTACGTGGGAAGGTTGTTCAGTTCAGAGGACAGCTGAGGCATAATGAAGACAAAATTATCCGCTCCCCCCCCCCCCCCTCCCCCAACACGCACACACACATAGAGAGAAAGAGAGAGATACATAGAGAGAGACATTACAAAAAATTAGGGAAGCTTGCACTTACGCGCAAGACTTGACTTTCGAAGCTGTTGTAGGTGAGCATTGCCGGGCACATAGTTAAGTTTCCCTATCGTTAGTTATTTGCACAATTGATGTTGCTAATAATAGCCGTCGTAATCATCGAAGAGGTCGTCGCCTTCTTCGAAGCGAGTGGTGGACGCAAAGTCATCCTCAGCATTGTAGACTTCCACGAGCTCAATTTGCTAAGCTTGCCCTACGTCGCGGGAGGCGTGGTTCATAGCGAAGCTGCAGGATTTCTTTATTCGCGAGCACTTACGGACACACGACCACGCATTTGTACAAATTGTAAATTGCTTATTCACATGTTCAGTCGTCGTTTTCCACTGTGCTAGTAGTAGTCATTGTTCGTATGCATCGATATCGCCTTGTTCATCATGCCAAGCAATAAATGCAGTAGCGCTTGGCGACAGCGCTGGAGTTCTTTTTCTTTTCTTTTTGGACGTGTCAGAGTGCCGTCCGACGGTATTTACGCACTCCACTAACGCGTCCCGCGTCTGGCACTACAACGCTCTAGATAACGTAAAGAATGGCAACCTAACCTATACATAGCATAACATAACCTAACGTACGCAAAAAAATTATTTAAAACATCAAAACCAACCTAAGCCAGAAAAATTATGGTTATTTTTAGAGATGAAAAAAAAAAGAACAACCGAGGAAAACAGCCGGCCTCGAACCACCGTCCTTGGGATCAAGAAGCTAAGACGGATCCTCTACACTACAACGACTTTTTTTTTTTCGAAGGACAACTTTTATTTACAAAGATGTACATATATACATAGTGCACTGGCACGCTCGAGGCAGTGACCGACGCTGGTACGCGTACATACTATCGCCACAGGAACTCCAGCCACCTTTAGGCGTGCCTTCACTTGAGTCACAAAGTACACATACAATGGGACTGCGGTGGCAACAAAGAACAAACAGGGAAATATGACATCCGGAAACACTGTAATATCAGAGTACTGAACTGAGAATTGTGTGAAGGTAACATGTTCCAGGCGCTTCGGAAGGTGCTAGCCTAGTCATCAATGTTCGAATGGTGTCGGACGGTACGCTAGCTATGCCTGCAAGGATCCGCTATAGAGTGCCGTCGGACGGCACTCTGGACACTGTGTTTCTGTTTTCTTTTTTCTTTTTGCTGAAGTCACTGCACGAGCCGGCAACGCTTCGGTGATCGCGGCAGGGCACGCGCTCACGAGCGCTCCGCATTTTCTTGGGTTTTTTTTTCGTGCAACACCGAACTTACGGTTTGTACAAACGTTCCGCTGTTAAAAAAATTGGCATGCAACTGAAAGAAGCATCGCTCACAACTTCCGTGAAATCTTCTCAAAGGAAGTGTAGACACACAAGACCGCAACAAAATGGCGTACCAATAAATGCGTTGGATTCCACGCTAATGTGGCAATGGACGTAACGCTAGTATGTTGAACAACTTATAGGAATGGAAAACGCTGCATAGTTAAACAAGGGACAGACAATCGAGGAGACTCACACCTACACGTTTGGGCGCAACTAACAGTGTGCTGCTTTATTTTAAGGCGAAAGCGTGATATGTCTCTTTGGAATGTCGCCTTGAATGACCTTGGCGCCGACAACGAACGCTACAAACTCTGCTACAAAAATATTACGCGACCCAATGAAGGCCTTGCTGCTACATCTCAGTAGGGTGTGCTTAAAAGGGCCATGCAAATAAAACACAAGTTCGATTTATTCGAAAGATTGCCTCGTTAGAATATTACTGATACCACGCTTAAGGCAAACTTCGCTCATGTAAGCTATATAATTAGGAAAAAAAGGGAATGGCCTAGCGATGCACTAGCTCATGTCCCGCACTCAAACATATTACGTACTTTGCACAGCTTTGCGATTGGCTGAGGCTGACAAAATCAGACGCAAGTTAGGCAAGGCTTATAAGCTTGCAGAACCAGTTATTTTAGCTTAAATGCAACGTAGCTTCATTTTATAGAAGTAAGAATGGTAAGATAAACAATTCAAGTCACGTACGTACGCGTAAACAAAGAAATACCAGCGCGCACTGCTTACTAGGCGCACAGTGTGCTTGTTATAACTGCACAGCAGTCCGGCACTTTGGGGTTGTCTCACAATTGGTGTAAGGGCCAATTGGTGTAAGGGACATAGTCTTTTGTGACCCTGTTTGTCGAGCATGCCCCATGGCTCACGAAACGATTACTTCCTACCGTAACAAAAGCAAGATAGGTGCAAATACTGTCCGAAACAATGCAAAGGCAAACAGCGGTCCTGCGTCGTATGGTGGCGTCATCTAGGAGGACTGACGCTAAAGAAGGCGTTCCGCAGTCTCCTGCAGTCAAAACAGCGCACTAACGTTCGCTTGAAAACCCGTACTGGTCACATCCTCGCAGTCATCACGAAACAAGGAATTTTGAGGGAGAATCGAATTTTAATTTATATTGTGTTATTTCTTAGCGAATCATCGTTTGCTGCTGAAAAACTGCTGGGGCACTATAAAACATCAAATTTTTCGAATAAAACTAACTTGTATATTTTGTCTGCATGGCCACTTTGAGGTGGATTAATAGGAATTATGGTCTGATATGATGGGTACTAAGGTTGTAAATAGCATGTCCGCTGTGTCGACGGGCGGTGGTATATATGAAAGCTACTGTAATCCGCCCTACAATAGTACAACCAGAACCGGAACCACCCGTCGACGGCGGACGGGAGTATCGGCAGGTCTTCGCCTCCAAAGCATGTAAGCAGACCTAAGTGACCTGAAAAGTTTTTGCAAGCTTTGCTGTGGAAAAATGTGAACAAGGAGAAAGGGACAGACAGACAGACAGACAGAGAGACAGACAGACAGACAGACAGACAGATAGATAGATAGATAGATAGATAGATAGATAGATAGATAGATAGATAGATAGATAGATAGATAGATAGATAGGTAGATAGATAGATAGATAGATAGATAGATAGATAGATAGATAGATAGATAGATAGATAGATAGATAGATAGATAGATAGATAGATAGATAGATAGATAGATAGATAGATAGATAGATAGATAGATACGTGGATGGATGGATGGATGGATGGATGGATGGATGGATAGATAGATAGATAGATAGATAGATAGATAGATAGATAGATAGATAGATAGAGAGAGAGAGAGAGAGAGAGAGAGAGAGAGAGAGAGAGAGAGAGAGAGAGAGAGAGAGAGAGAGAGAAATCTGCAGAAATTCGGAAAAATTTGTACCATTGCGTAGCATTCTTATGCCGCTTGTCTCGAGTGTGAGTTTTTTACAGGCAATTTTTTTAAAATCCTGTCCGACCAATTATCTTCATTCACTCTGTTATAACTCTTAGATGTGCTGCTCGCGCCAAATTTGCATTTTTCTTGCGGAAATGCAGGGCGTTGCACGGTCCTGGCTGGGAGGGTACTCGGCAAAGAATGCTACGCATTAAAACACGGAAACGACGAACAAGCGAAGAAATAAAGGCATGCATAAAGGCGAAAATATCCCCCGCCCACCCCCCCATTTTCGCTTTCTGTCCAGGCACGCGCTCCCGACTCTTCTACGTGACGTCACCCATGCTACGACCAAATTTCAGACATTCCTGTATATGTACCAAGTTGACTGAATCGCGCTTGGGTTACTGTACTCATTTACCCTACCCAGTTTTCTGCAATTGAAGAGTGACAGTTTTAAAGCATACCTGTCGCTTTCAACTTTAATTGGGACCTGAATAGGTCGGAAACGCTTACTTAGGCGGCGGAGTCATGAATCGTGGTTCACCGATCGGGCAAGGGCTGCTTTTAACACCTGGTTAACAACTCTGACCGTCCGGTTTGTTCAGCAAACATTGTAATTGACAACAGTAAACCATAAGAACAATAAGCCAAGCTTACTAACAAAAAATCCCTCTGGACTTAAGTCTACTACGTGCGTTGAAGGTAAAGGAAGAAGGGCTTCCAGTAGCGGTATTTATGCTACATCGCATTTGCGTCTCTTTCTTCGGCTCCGCTTCTTCGTCTGGCCACTTTTCACGCCACAGCTTCTCCATAATCAAGGCTCTTCGGGTGCTCCTGTTCTGCTCACGTGCCATCTCGTTCACCTGTAACGCAATACGATGTCAGGGCCGTCCGAGCTAGGTTAACTCTTGTTCCGCCATTGACGTGTTGAGGGGGCACTGCGACAACACACTAGGCTCCTACTCTGGATACCTACCCTGGGACGCAGTTTCCACATGAACTCAAGTGTATTTAGTGAGCAGCACTAAAGCGTCCGCTACTGTGGTTTCGCGGCTTCGACGGCCTCGTAACCAAGTGAACGATGAAAACACCGACGACAGAAGGAAAACGGAGAAGGAAAGTGTGGCGAAAGTGTGAGGAGGAGGAGGGCGGTATGCCGAGGCGGCGCCACAGAAGCCCAGCCCGCGCTGCGTGATGCGCGCGCATAAGTCCTTCCGCGTCCTTCTTGTTGCTCCTGCCTTTTTCAAAAAAGCAACTCTCTATCTCTCCTCCGCGCTGCGTGGCTCATCCGAACCACGTGACATTAGCGCGGGAGCTTCAAACACAATTTACAACAACATGCTCGGCGGCGGCGACGCGTTGCAAGATAACGGCAGAGTAGCGCGCGCCGCCGTGCGTTCTCTGATCACGCGATCACCTCCTGAGCTGCAGCAGCTATGCGCCGTGACCGAAAAGACTGAATTTCGCGCTGCGCACAAATCTCGCATTAGGCAGTATAGTAATCGTCATCCATTTTTATACACTCTTAGTCTATTTACTACCAACTCTTATTTACTCTATAGTGTGTTTAATCGGGGACGCTGTAAGCGTCCGCGATTCTCTATAACGCAAAACAGCAACAACAGCAGCAGAAGCAGCAGCGTCAAGACGCTTGTTCATTGCAGATTGGGGCAGTTAAAGCCTTCGCCTTAAAAAATGGGGCGCGGCAGCCAGCCGCTCTACACGTGGAACGTTTCCGCTTACAGCGCCAATCAGACAGGGGGATAGCAACGTAAAGACGGCAGAACACTTCCCGCGCCTTTCATTTCCAGAGAATCTAGATTCCAAGCGAAAGGAAAGATGTCTAACCAGGACCGCCGAACGCATAGTACTGCAAGGAACAGTCATCAAACAAGGAACAAAAGTCAAAAGAAAAGAAGCAGACTGCTTTTGGCGCGTTGGATGCCACAACGGAATATCTTTTCTCTTTATTTCACCTCCAATTTCGTTTACCTCCTTCTTGATTTCTCTCCTTTTTTTTCAATTTTTGATGTCCTTATGCCAGCAAGTTGCGCATGAGCTACGAAGCGCAGCGTAAAAATGAATACGGAATAATTTTGACCTAATGGAGATCTTTGACGTGCGCCCGAAACCTCGACAAAACGAGTGTTCTCGATTTTCGTATCCATCCGGAAAACTGCCGCTGCGGATGAGACCCAACTCGCGTTCGAGGGTTCGGCAGTACAACGTATGAGCCACTTGAATACCGCACGAGTATTGCCGTTTCGTTGCGATACCACGTGTGGGTGGGACCTATAGCCTTCGAATCAGCTGTTCTTGTTTGAATCTAGTTTGTTGCATGTGCAAAGTCACGCCCTTATCCGGCCAACCCGATATTTAAAATTTTAAATGTTGGTGGTTTTTACTGTGCGGCGCTACACCGGGCTGTGAGGCGTTCCGTAGTCTAGGAATTCGAATTTATTTTGACCCCCCAAGTACTTTAATGTGCGCTGAAATCGCTACACACAAGCGTTTTCGTCTGCACCAGAACAGCGACTGCCACATTCAAAATCTAGCCCGCGTCCGTGGGCTCAGCAGCACAGAGCCTCAGCCATTTAGCTGCCCCTGTGGCTACCGAGTTTTCTGGAGCTAAAAATCTTCAGCCATTCTGCTCCGCGAATGTGTCTTTGTAGAAAACGGCATACAGGTGACACAGTTTGGGTTACAGGCATGAGCCAACTTATTTCTGTTGAGCGTTGACGGCACCCATTCTAAAAGAAGGCACTATAAGTTACAGCCGTTTTGTGGTGAGCATTGATGATAAAATCGGCCTCAATTGCCGGAAGGCGTCCTTCCAGTGAACGCAGAGCAAGAATGCACGAAACCCTAGCCTGTCTACGTCTGTGCCGTACTCGGACGATTTCATCCTGCAAGTAAGTTAAATAGCATCAGTTAAATAAATGCTTACTTTAGGCGTTCCGGGCGTCTGCCGCGTTCGAGCCCAAGACCGTACAGAGTAATTAATTAACGGTAAAATAATTAACTCCTAAGTAAATCACTGTAAATCACTGCAAAGCGACCCAACCCAAGCATTAGAACAAAAGAAGAGTCATTTTAGCGTGTTTGCCGTTTACAATGCGGTTACATCCTTGGAAAAACACAAGAACACACCACGCTAAAGGGTGTTTTATTGTTAATAGCCCATTTATGATCGTGCTTTTCTTTGTTTTTTGATAGTGTGTAAGGTTGTTAGGTGTAGACAAAAAGGGTGTAGATAATTTTACAGTGTACAGCTCCTTTCGTGGGGAGGACGAATATCCTTGTGAGTTCCATTACTGCGCCGCCACCATTGCTATCATAGGCCGTTTGAAACAGCGGAGGATAGCTTCACTAAATAGGTTTACAGAGTATCGGCAGTCTTTTCTCCTATTGTTCCGTGCAGCCGCCACTACCATTGGTAAATTCGCATCATGTGAACTTTGTTTATACAGCGAAGGTTTATAGGCACCGCCATTTTGTTGTTTATGCGTTTTTGGTAAGTCAACTCGGGTCGCCTTTGCTTATCCTCACTGCTCAACGGCTGCGCGGGACTGACGTCGTTCCGAACGCGACTCAATTAAAGATAACGCGCGTAGCAGCAATTCAGCAGCAGAAGTGTGTCCGAAACTGCAGTTTTGGTGCTTCTTCGGCAGTGTTGTTAACAAACGGCCTGCTCAAAGATAGCGGCGAGGCCGTAGAAGCGGTAATCTCGCAACACTGATCAACGACAAAATGGCCGCCGTTGCTGACTTGCTTGCCACAGTGGCGGTACTCTGTTACCTCATCTAGTGACATTAGCAGAGGATACACACCGCGACGCTCTTTTTTCACTGCCTCGTTCTATAGAACACTTCGCGCTTCGAAGACACGTGCACCTTCGGAAATTTTTGTCCACAGATCTGAAAATTCACGGACCGGCAGACACACAAACTTCACTCGGAAAAAACAAAAACAAACTCTTTACCAGTGGTTGTTTGTTCTGTTTCTGTGCCTCTCATCCACGTCTCGCGCGCGCTTTGTGATAATGTGATTGAGTACCAGTCACGAGCGTGTACCGCGGAGGGAAGAAAAGTGAACCAAACTCCCTCCACCCTTAATTCGCCCAGACTGCAACTTGGTGCGTTACGATGAGCTTAATTCGAAACTAACAAGCCCCGCAACTCCCCCTGCCCGTGAAGCTACCACCACTTTCACGATTGCACGCGTCCCAAATGAAAGCGATTCACGGCATGCTGCCGCCATCTAGGAAGGGAATGTCGAAGCTGCGGCAGCATGTAGGACGAAGGCGCTCTCTCCGGTCTCCGGCTCTGTGTTCCAACTTCCCAGTGCGCGGCGACTCGTCAGTCGCAGAAACATTTACGGTTCTCTTACGAAGGCTCTTCACGGCCTCATCCCGCACATAAGCTGACGCATTCTTTCCCACGGGTCGTACTGCGCTTTCAGCTCCACTCTCGCCTTCTCCCGAGAGGCCGCAGCCAACGATTGTAATAAAAGGCGCCGAACGGGCGTACTTACCGATTCCCGAAATAGCCCACCGGGTCGCGGGTACCATAAGAACGTTGTACGTACGATGTAACCTAAAGCATCTGCCTTCCAACCGTCTGCGCACCTAGCTGCGCTAAGTTGCGAAACGCATGAAGGTCCGGCTGGACGTGCTTTCAATGTTAGCTAGTTTCGCTTGGGCCGACTCTGGTGGGGTGAGTGACGCTTGAATGATATGAATGGAAAACTTTAATGTGCTTCTTTCGGGGGAAGAATTTAGGAGTCGTTTCTCTGTGCGGTGATAGCAGGCCGGTGAAGCTGGACATCCATACCGTTTCATTTAAAAATGCAGCTGTCGTTAATTATCACTCCTTCACAAGGAAAGCGTAAGTTGTTTTACTATGTTAAGCATTACCTAATGTTAGATTACAAAAGTTAGAGAAATGGGCATTGGGAAATCGTGGTATAGCTTAGGTCCCGGCCGGTCCGGGGCTCATGTGCCGGGCGCCCTGCCGGTCCCGGCATGGCGCCCGGCACATGAGCCCTGGATACATGGACCCGGCAAGGGAGGGTCGAGTCGACTGGCGGGTTCAGCTACCTCGACCCCTCACGCGTATCCATAAGCTCCATTCAAAGAGTCGAGGCAAGGGGGCCGGGGGATTGCCGAAGAAGGAGCTACCGTATTTTTACGATTCTAGCGCGCTCCTTCTTTTGCTAAAAGCTAGCATTAAAATTTGTGTGCGCGTTAAAATCGGGCTCAAAACCGAAACAGGTTTTAAATCCGCCAGCAACGTTGCCATAGGCACGAGTTCCTCGCAAACTCCAACTCAATCCAATACAAAAATCCGTCAATATCACGTGAGTGAATTTCGGCGCTCTCATTCCTGAATGACATACCTTGGTCAGCTGTTGCACATTTTTCTACAGTTGCAATTAGCCCGTCACACGTAGAATTATGAAGTTCAAGACACTTGAAATCGCAAACAGCTTCAATGTTTCCCCGCTATAGTTTTATTCCCTGCAGGAGCTGGATAAGCAAGTTTACGAAGCACAATTTATTTTTGGCTGCCACAGTTGCACGCGCAAAATAAAATCTCCTTCTTCTAGGTAAGTATTGTAATGTATTTTACACCTGCGCGGTAAAGCCGACGTCCAAATATTTTTTCGGATTTTCCTGCTCGAACATACCCGCGCGGTACAATCGGTGGCGCGTTATAATCGCGCAAATACGGTATTAAGCTCCCCACCGCCCGCCGACTCAGCCCGACGAGCGCGTCAACCCACCCCCTGCCTGCGAGTCGAACGGACTCGCCCCGACGGCTTTTCGACTCACCGCGTCCGCTTATACATGAGTGCGTAGAGTCCAAAAAACCTGTTCATTTCAACTCAACGCGCCCTCGTCGGGTCAATGTAAACGGGGCTATGGTCCGCGCAGTTGCGCCCGCGCACGACCAATGTCACCACCTCTGCGCATGCGCAGTCGCACCGGTATGCTCCCGTCCACCATAACGGTCGGTTGTCTGCTTTCCTTTGTCTCTCTAATTTCGGAAGGGAACCCATTTAATCTGATCGTCGACAAGCAAACACTCGCGATAGCAGAAGGTGTCGAGTTCACGTACAATGCTTATGCACTCAAGTCTTACTGAAAAGTCCCAAACTGGTCCGACACAATGAAACGCCGTGAAATCTAATTCGAGAGCGGATACAGGGAACGACGGTTGCAGTAGTCCTGCTCTATGCTTGAATGAAGTAACCCATGCAAGGCTTCGCAACCACTTGTTTTGGCTCCCAAGCAGCCCGATATGTTTTTTTTTTAAGTCATGAAAGGCATTGCCGTTACATATGCTACCCAGTGCAAGGTGTCCAGCAGCGCGCCATTTTATACCGAGTAGAACCATGGCCAGCCTTACAACATAGGTGGAGCCTAGTATTCGCTTCTTGTTAACCCTCAACAAACCACTGCGCACGAAGCTGCCACCCTGTGAACGAGATTTTCGAGAAGAAAAATAACTCATTTGATGAGTAGTGGTTTCAGATAACAAAACCACCTTAGCGCTAAACTGTATTTCTCGCTCGCAAAATTAACCGCAGCTATAACTAATCCAAGAGATTCAAAATTACCCCTGACTGTGATGCTCGCGGTCACGTATTATATTTTTGAAATTCATTTTGAGAACTCTTTCAAATCTGTTCTTTAGGTATTACGACATTTAAAATAAGAGAACTGAAGTGGATTTGGCTTATCTGGAGTTTCGTCGAGATAACTTTCATTCAATCTTAAGCATCTTGAGGGACCGCCGTGATTGAACAGCACAGCCTCTGCAAACGTGAACTCGTCGCTTTAATCAATTGATCGAATCCAAAGTATTCTTCGAGCCGCTGGAGGTACTACTTTACAACTCTATACAGAGTACACGGCGGCCATGCGTTATTTACGTCGAGCAAATAACAACTCTGCTCTATCGAGGGATATTCATGAGATGCTCGATACGTACCCCTGCCCTCTCCGGTTGCCATACGTCCGGCGCAACACGCCCCCCCGTTCACATTGCGGCGGATAGTGCCTGCTTCCAAACATTCGTCCCACGACCGTTGCCATTACTAACAATCGACGTCCCAGATCAATTTGTCCAACATAAAGGAGTTTTCCGTAGCGCCACACGTGCTCTAATCCCACCGTGTGGTACGGACCTCTCCAGTAGACTAGCTGGCTGGGAGGAGGTCTGGCTGCGAAGACTTCGTGTTGGTGCAGCCTTCTTTCCCGCTGTGACCAGGGAGTGGCCACCACACTATCATACCCCGTTCACCGAGAACTGCGCTTTCTGCACATCTCCTGCCGAATGTGCTGATACAGAACACCTGCTGCAGACGTTCCCTTCATTGGAAGATGCGAGAATGCGACACCTTTGAAGCACAGGCCTCCACCCTGGCAGGCCACCTGACCTCCATCAGTGGATATGGGGATCTCATCAACCCTCCTTTCTTGCGTTTCTCCGCGAAACCGGAGTTTACATATACTTGTAATGTAAGCTTTATGCCATAGAGCCCGCTATCGCAATAACAATAAAATCCAAAGTCAAAGTCGAAATCCCCTATACGCATGTGCAACACCCCTCAGCGTCAGTGCTTCCTCTCAGTGTATGCCGCTCAAAACGCCTCCAGTTTCACGACATCTTCAAAAATTATATACGATCAGCCGGTGGCGTAAAAGTGACCAAATCAGATTCACTGACCCAGTGGCCCAATCACGACTCGGCCGCACCGCGGGAGTGCCCACACCGTGAGACAGGCCTCACGCTTCTGGGCACACAACCGTGTTTCGGTGTTTCCGCAAACCCACGCGCTTACAGAGGAACAACCCCTCCGAGAAACCCTTAGGTCGCCTTTCGTTTTTAATGAATTAGCATACCGTTCTCGAGATTTCCAACGTAAACGTTCAACGCGCACACCCATGAATTATTAATTTTAATGCTACCATGGCGCCGGTCACCGACCCTCATTAGCGTGGCAAATTGTAAGCAGCCCAACAGCGGCAGACTCAAGAAGCGGCCAGCGTGCCTCGAGAAGCGGCGAACGTGAGGGGGTCCACCGTGTGCCTAATTGAAGAGAGTGCGAGTTCGAAGTTCAGCGCGGGTTGTTAGGCGAGGACCTCACAGTAGGCCCGGCGAAACGTGTGTTAGCAGGGTGGTTAAGCTGCGCCCGCGACCTGCGCTGATCCCTGACCTGCGTGACCTTGCCCGGGTCGCCGATCGAACGCTCGTAGCCCAGTACCTCCCCTCTTCTCACATGGAACCGGCATCCAATAGCGCCTAAGTTCGGCCGTAAATGACGCGCTGGTATGGGCACCAACAAGGCTTCCTCTTGGACGTGGCCAGGATCGAAATAAACAGTTCGCGCCGCCATTTACTCTAGACGGCGCCGTGTCCATCGCTTTTGATGTCTGCCCGTCAGCATTCACCGTCAGGGTTACAGAAGCGACAAGCAAGGCGCCATCGGTACGGTTTATGGATGAAATAAAAATTTAAGACTATGAGGAGTTGAAGACATTTAATATACGAGTGAAAGAAGAAACACTGTGCAGCTGAATGCTGTGCCTTAATACAGAGTACTCCAAGTTTTTTTACCCGGACGAAAATCCTCGTCACACGGGACCCTTCCCATTGAGACATGAGAAATGCTTTTGCTGTGGCCAGCCATCGAAGCCGTGACCATGTGCGTAACAGGTGATCACCTTAGCCATGGTCACAGATGCAGCAGAGTGATCTGACTCCTGAGTGTTAAAGATGTAAAATAAGTGTTCCCCAGGCTCACAAGCGATCCGAATGATTTTAAATGGGCGTGGTCCATATTGCTGAAAGGGGACTGAAGAGATTTAAAAAAAAAATTGTTGTGTGGTCACTTACAACCGTGGAACCTTGATAAACAAACAATGCATACCCGTTTCGTTGCCCGATATCGGCAACTAGGAAAACAAATGCAGTTACGGTTTCACGAGGCTTTCCTCCTCAACTCGTGAAGTGACGTTTCAGTAAGTCAGTAGGAAGCCAATCACAGTTCCCCCTCGTCTGCGCAACATGTCAGGATAGAGCTAGCTTGCAAAGGGTCAGATAAAGCTACAACATAGGCGCCATGATGAAACTCGCTCTACAACTGAACGGGAGATGTGTGATCTCTGATACGACTGATCAACAATGTCGAACTTTCAGTCAACAACGCGGGCGAGTGGCGCAGGCATGAGTAACCACGTTTAATGTAAACTGGGTATTCGTAAATTGTATACGCTGTTTCGCACGAGTCTAAACTGTCGTTCTGCTAGCCGATATTCTTGCACAAGTTTGCTGACGTCTGTCTCACGTAGCCTGTAATGTGAGTTGCGCGAACGTGAAACTTCTGACCAGACGAGATAAATGACCAGAGGCTTAAAATGAGAATTTATTAGATAAACATGTTTATCGAAGGATCTTCGAGTATTCGTAACTTAAAACCCATCCGTCATTTAGTCATCAAGCGCGAAAATAACTAGCGGGAGGCAGCGATATAGCGCCGAGTCGCCGAGTCTCACCATCACGCAGTTCGATTGCTTTCCTCTTTCCTCCAATAAACAATGCTGTTAACGCTGTTTCGTTGATTGTATACGCTCACTTTTGGCTTACTGCAGAAGCGTTCAGGAGTAAGTTGGCGGTTAAAGCTCTGGGTTGATTAGAAGTTATGAAAACACGACAGAGTGCTGGGTTACAAATGCGAAGCGGCTTTTATGCAGCAGTTTCTCGCCGTGCGCGATCCTCACGTGGGTACTGTAGTGGATAAAGTGTCCGACTAGACTGGCCGTAAGATTGGCTAGCACGGCGGCCGCAAGTTCGAGTCGCACACGGGGCACTTCATTTTTTTTTTGCTTGAGCGGTTTTGTGCGATTTCATGCAAAAAAGGTAAGATTCCGAAGAGAATTCGGCAAAACAAAGTGAAAATCAGCATGCTGGCTACAAACTGTACAAACAGCCAGTAGGTCTGAGTTCTGCTACAATGGTTGCCAGACCACTGAAGCTGTCACGACACCGCTCACGTGAATAGAAAACTGTTTTTTGGCAACGAATAAAGGATGCACAATTTTTTAAAATATTGGGTTTGCAGCTTTGCAGAACAATATACACAAAGAACGTTGAACTCGTCGAATTCTCGAAGTTACTTGACGTGACGTCACTGCTAGTTGCGCTGCCGACCGGCGACGCGCGCATGGTCGCTTGCGATGCGCCTCAAAACGAGAATTTCAAAGGCGCCTCCTAAATTCCAGAAGCAATGAATTGTGAAAATATTGGGGACCTATGTTCTTAAAAGGTCGTTCAAGTAGACAAAATTAAGCAAAGACAAATGCATTTTCTCTTCACGACCCCCTTAAGATGTGGCATATTAAACTGGTCATATCAATAGTCACTCACACCTGCTTCCAAACAATAAAGCCGGAGACGAATTGCGTATCAAAATGCGTATGCAGAAGAATTGCATATCGAAATGAAACTTTGCCAACCCGTACGTCAGTTTGCCCAGCTTCATGCTCAGCCTTTCGAGTCGTAAGCGGCGCCACAACCCGCGAGATCACTGCCATATATAGCCATCCGGCTCTCGCACCCATTTCTTCGTTTCCTGAGGCCCGGCTTCATGCTAACAGTTCTCATTTCGGCGTAAAAATGTCTATGTTAAACTTAAACGATAAGCACACTGCGCATTCTAGGAGAAAAGAATTGCTATGCGTGCACATATTCAGCAAAATTGTCTCCTACTGGACGCGGGTAACTGGACGACAAAAGTAGGATAGGCTAGAATTGTTTAGTGGTGCGGCGATGTTTTTTTACCGTGGCGCGGTGGTGTGCCGGGGGAGGCTGGGAAAACGTCTTTTATACTTTTTCTGAGAAGACGCTGAGGATGCAGAGCCAGAATGAGCAACGGGGATATTTATTATTTTATTGTTTTCTTTTATGTCTCGTCTTTTTGAAACTGTCTTTAAGACATTGTTGTTTTTATCTGCTATGATGAAAACTAGCTTAAGGTGTATGGATTATTGACAGAACGCTGGCACTCTAGGTTGTTACATCCATTTTGTCTCGAATATGGCTGAGGTTTCTGCGGCGCTAAGCAATGTTAGTTTGTATAGCCATGGCAACAGTTTCGGAAGTTTAGAAGGGTCGTGGATGAAATCGACCGACCGACCGACCGACCGAGAGACAGACAGAGACAGACAGACCAAATTTTTTAAGGTTGCTTAAGAAAGACTATCATGCTAAAAGCCAGCTCAGAGAGAGAGAGAGAGAGAGAGAGAGAGAGAGAGAGAGAGAGAGAGAGAGAGAGAGAGAGAGAGAGAGAGAGAGAGAGAGAGAGAGAGAGAGAGAAAGAGAGAAATCTAACATTCATGGCAAATGTAACGACACTATACTCCGTTTCATACATCAAGTGCAACGCTGTGAAGGCTACCCAAGTAGTCCGCAAAGACAGAAGGTGTATAGGTCCGCGCGGTTTTGTAGGCAGGCAGCCTTTTCTGTTTCAACGCACCGACATA
Source organism: Haemaphysalis longicornis (assembly GCF_048455015.1). NCBI lineage: Eukaryota > Metazoa > Arthropoda > Arachnida > Ixodida > Ixodidae > Haemaphysalis > Haemaphysalis longicornis. Next base: position 109,548,225 of record NW_027526335.1, on the reverse strand, counting down.
CACAACAAAGTTGGAGACCACATTGATTTCAAATGCAGTAGAAACATATTTAAAACACAGGCCAATAAACACCCATTAAATCAGAATATGTGCTTCAATAGCTAGAACTGTGGATGTTGTTTAGACTTGTTAACGCCCTGGTTTTGTAGTTGTGTCTATCTTTAAAACGCATAGTTCTACCCTGATTGTCCACTTGTACTTTGTTTTAATTTGCTCTTTTGTACTCTAACGTACTTTACTGTGCCCTACCCATTTTGTTCTTTTATATCTTCTGCTCTATATGCTGCTTGTATTTTATAACTAAAACATTAGAATTTCCAGATTGTTTGATTTTGCTGCTTCATTGTACTGTACCAAAGGTTGCTGGGGCCTCTGTCAGGCTTTGCAGCCTTTAGTCCCAGCCTGCCTTCTCGTACTTCTGAGGAAATAATATGTTTGAATCTTTGAATTTTTAATGAAGTACAGTGATGTTAGCCGCGCTAAAACGCTAACTTGCTTGACCAGATGAATGCGGTGACAGCGATAATGTTGATGGGGATAATGTAGAGGAATTTAACGCGCAAGAATGTGCCCAGTCCTTTAGTGAGTCTGGTCAAGATCTGTTTCTTGCAAAACGCGATCAAAGCTTTTGTGACCCGTGAAGCACGTTTGGAACATGACCACGGAACTGAGACGTACTTCAGTTGAACTTCACTGGAAAGCGGCAGTCCCAAGAACACTGCGAGTAACAAACACTCTTTGTGCACCCATAGAGCCAATTCACAGAGCATGGGCGGCAGGTTTTCTCGCACATCACAGTGCGGTCACAATGGCGATGTAGCCCGTTTCAACTTAAATAGGAAGTTTCGCGTGTATGCGACGTTCAGCCGGTTGCCATGTAGTATTGCTTCTGGAGAGTCCAGGTGGCATCTTGAACGTGCAGTTTGTATCAATCGAATATAGCGGCGTTTAGTTATGTGATACGTCGGCTCAGGTTGAATGCTGCATGTTCCATGCCACGCTAGATGCAAGGACAGACGCATCTCTCCTGGAGAACCGTATGGATATTTACGGTGCTCGATGTTCATGTGCGATAGATGCAGCAATGTCTGCCTTCACATTGCCTGTTACCTCGAAATGGGTAGGTGTCTACAGGAATTTGCATGCCCTGTATCTGTGACGGTGCGCTTGCATAGCTTGGAGAACACAAGCTGTTCTTTTGAGAATGGCCCTAGATACTGCAGTGATGCCTTGGAGTCTGTGAAGATAGCACACTCTCGTTTGGGCTGCTCAATGATGTTTCCGAAACTCACCCGCAGACCTGCAAGTTCTGTAGCCGTAGTTGGCGTTCTGTGGCTGAGCATGGCACTGATCGTGATGCATGATGACGGTACCCACATCCCGATATTGGGTTATGTGGATGACACCGACCCACCAGTGCACAGAAGAGTGTGGTCTTTGTATTTTCGTGAAATGTAGCCCATAGCAAAGAACTTCAGGAAGGGAGCCGGAACGATCTTCTTTTCGGAATGCCGGGCACATGGATATTGTGAGGCAAAGTAAAAAAGAACATAAAATATTAAATGCCTCCGCCTGTGCAGTGGTCATGATTCGTATGGGCAGGACATTCACGACGGCTTTTCCAGACGAGAAGGCTGCCGATATAGCTGTGGTAGCAAGTCGCGCACTTCCTTGGCCCAGCTTGTCGGCCGCGCTGTTTTGCCACAATCCGTAGACGCGCACGAAGCAATTCCTGCGTGCCTAGAGTGAGTAGGGAGATCCGCCTGCATTCGGTTAAGGCCTATAAACGGTACCTCCGGCGAGGTCGTTCCGTTCCGGCCAAAATCATTCCGGCGGCCGGAACGCCCGGCGGATGGCGGAAGGGGTTGAAACGGTCTCTCCGTCACACCGCGCACTCCGGCGCCGCTAGAGCCATCTTATTGGCCGGCGAGTCCAATGACGTGCGTGCAATGCTTTTACTTTTTTTTATTAATGCGTGCTCGATTCGAAGACGTTTGTTGTGTACTTTCGGCGTTGAGAGGCCGCGATATGGATTTACGCGAACTTCAGTAGTGTGAGAGCAGTCTGGAAAAACTAACCTGACCTGGGTAATGGTCGTGCTTGCGCGAGAAACTCGCAGCGCCCCGCGTCGTGTGTTGCACCTGGGCGTCAATATTTGTGTAAACCACAAAGCTACATAACAAGCTGCCAGCCGGCGCCCGCGCGACTGCACAAAGGCAATCGTAGGTAAAAACTGTCGGCAGCTGATTTTAAGCAACGCACGTACATACCGCGGTTTGCTGTGCATGTTTACGCCATTTGTTTAGATACCCTTATTTATCATCGCTAGGCAGCTACTCCAGGATACTGATTATTAAAACAAAACAAACCGCGGATCTCGTTAGGGGCGAACGGATCTGATGGTACAGTGAAGCTAGAAGTGTCTAGTTCATATCGTAGCATCGCCCCCGCTCCCCCGCCGACCTCCCGCTTGTCATATTCGACCCGTAGCCGTAGGACACCGCGAGACGCTGCCGCTTCCCATCACTTATTTAGCCTCCGCAGGAATTTAGATCAAGGGTCATAATATAGTTTTAAACCTACAATTTCATTACCCAACAGCGCTTGCGCAAGTTTATTCAGCTTAGATTTTAAGTTACCCCAGTTTGCGAACTGTTCAGTCAACTGGGGCGGGTGGATCGCCATATCCCCCCCTTAACAACAAGTACCCATCTTCCAGCCTCTCCCTCACACAAACCCCTAACAACTCCACAATTCCGTAAATATTTTAAAATGACTGCAAACTAAGCAGCCTCATCAAGAAATGAGCATGACTAAGCCCTAGGAATACCCATGTACGCTCCAAACGAAAAATATGACGCGTTGGGTGTGCGCAACACTTTCGAAGAACAAATCAAGGCGCAAGCCGTGCAACACAATGCGCACCTAGAGCACCTCACCAAGACAGCCGCGAGCAGACACCTATTAGACAGCCTGCGCATTTTATACGAGAATACCGTCGGCGACAACATCTCCACCCCTGCGGAGAGAGCTGTGAGTCCAGGAACTTGAGGAAATCCGCACGTTGTTTGTATTGACACAGCCACGCGGAGCTATGGTTTCAGCCGCTACCGACTGCTCGAGAAAAGTGCTTGAACCCTGCTCCACCCAAACAACTAAAGGAGGACGAAGAACTGGCCTTTGCCCTAGCCCTATATAGCAGCTACCCAAGTGCGGAAAACGATTAGCGATTCCCATCAAGCGATCTGCTAAAGGAAGAATTTCCAGTGGAAGGCGCAGGATCTTTACCCGCCATGAGACGAACCAAAACACCAGACCCCCGCACATGTGGCACTACAAGGCAACGAACGGGCCAACGAGGCTGCCCGAGATCTCACCCACCAAGAGCCCCAGCACACATTCCCCAGACAACTCCAAAGATCGCGTCTGTTCTCGCCGAGACGTGCTTGTTCACTACAAAGGGGAAAGACGAAGCCACCCGGCTGCTGGCCCCTCGCTCACCAAGAAACAAGAAGTGGCGTGTAGACGTCTCAAGATGATCACTTATCCAAACCCAAGGCTGTACTGGCCCTTCCATTTGGAAATAGACAACGCTGGATGTAAACACTGCCCAAAGCTTGCGACCTTGGCTCGCATGCTATGGGAACGCCCCAGTATACAGAGACATGGGTTCGAAAATTCAAAAGGAACATTTATTATCACTAGTAAGGAGCAATGGGAAACAGTGCCGCACAGCGAAAAGCCTGAAATCCAACAGTGGGCCATCCAAAGGAAGACATCGCCAGGTGTTAAGGCATCTTGGCTGTCGTCTAGAATGCCACAGGCCTAAATAGGCCTCCCCTTTCGACCGCATAAAGTTATTTCCTCCTCCTCCGGATCGATCGGAGTTCAACATTTTCTAAACTAGCCATAGGATTTACTTGAAGTGAATTTAGTGCTGCAAAATATCACGAGCTAATTGCTAATTGGGCATATTTCAGAAAACTTCAGAAAACTTTATTTTGAGAAAACACTCAAAATAAATTCAACAAAACCCAAATTTAATTGCCACATGTGCCCAAATGCCCTGCTGTCAGTTGTACCACTGATGACGACCTTTGAAGGTTGGAATTCTGCAAATGCACGCAGCATTGTTTGCGAAACAGGGACTACAAGTTAATAGTGGCATGGGAGCACAAAGGGAAAGACACGTGAGCGTTGGGGTGCAAAAAAACATCTCTTGGTGCAACATCATCCACCCACCAGTTACGTATCCAGGATTTCATTTCGGGGGAGGATTGGGGCCAAAAAAGGTAATAAAAGAGCATGAAAGGATGAAAGTGCACACAAAAAAAATACAAGCCAGAGCAAGGAATTCATTACAAAGAAAAACAGCTTTGTTATCTAACTCAACAGCCCGCACAAGCACTGTTTGAATTGCATGCACAGTGGACGAGCAGATATCACCCTCATACCGAAGATCCACAAACCTCCAACTACGCCTGTACCTCTTCTGTTGGCAAAACATTTGAACACTTGGTACATACAAAAATCACCACGCACCTTGAACAAGCGGACAGTATCCTTATGCCATGTTTGGCTTTTGTACCGGACTGTTGGCTCAACACGCGCTGTTACAGCCAAAAAATGCGAAGAAAAAATTCTGGAGGCTCCGTTACATCACCTCTCTTTTTCAATGCTAATTACTCCACTCACCCATGAGACTTCACCAAATCTCAGACCTTCACCAAATCTCAGACCTTCATTACACTCTCTATGCCGACAACATCATACTGTGGACAATTCAAGGTCAGTTGGAGCCGACACGACACCCTACAGCAAGCTATACTAGATACAATCAACACGTATCTCATACCAAAAGGGCTACGCTGCCAAGCCTAGAAGTCTGCACTACTGATGCTTCGCTTACGCACGCGAGAAAGACCTGCCGAAACCCCATCAAATTCTACTCTGGCGATTAAAAACACTCCTATCCCCCAAGTTTCTGCTCTGTGTAATCTTGGCGTTCCTTTGCATCGTGATGGCCCGAGTGCTGTTCTTAGCCTCCAACTCACTAAAGCATGTTCGCAACTTACATGCCTCACTCAACGTCTAAGACACCAACACGCAGTACTCAGAGAGGATGAATCTTGCAAGCAAGCTCAAACAGGCCCTGCTGCTTAGTCGCATCACCTACAGGATGACTTATACTCCAGTCGAACATGGGTCTTTGGGACCAAAAAATTGCCCAAAAAAGCATTTTTTCAGGTATCACTTTTCTCTTGATTTGCAGTTTTTCCTCCAAGAATTCCATATGTGGAACAGTCCCGCCGACTTATAAAAGCCAAAGAAGCCAAATTTTAATAAACAAATAATTATTTTCCCATAATTCCACACTTTTTCGCCTCGAGCGGTATCGCAGTGATACAAAACTCTCGAGAGGTACTATCAGCATCAAATGAAACGCTAACACGAAAATATGAACCTGAACACACAAATAGCACTATTTCTTTCCATGCAAGTTAAATGACGCGTCGCTTAGTTACAAAAACAAAGTTCGAAACAGGGGATTTCCAAACATAACAATAGCAAGCCATTATATGAACTCTACGAACAGTACGTTTCAATTTTGCACGTTCTGGTTCATATTTTAATGTTCGCGTTTAATTTGACGCCAATAGTACATCCCAGCATGTAGTGCAGCTAGAAATGATCGTTTCTTTCGCACTGTGAAGCTGAATGTGTAAGCCATGCGATATGGGAAGCAGATTTTGCATTTTGTGTTTCAGTAGTTGTTTAATTAGCAATATTTTTAATTGGTTAGCAGTAGTAGTTCAAACCTAGAAGTTAGAGTTGGTGTAAACTTGTATGTGATTGCAAAACAAAAAAACTGCTTCACGTTTCATTCTCCACCACTTCTGGTATCAATTCATGTCTTGCTGGCAATCTTTTGTTGAATAGTTTTTTTTTATACTGTTCTCAAAAACAATCAAGGAATTCTTTTAATTAACACAGAAAAAAGGTTGCCTCCCATCAAAACTAATTAGATATTTGAAATCAGCTAAAAAAACTGAACAAGCCCATGAAGTTTCATCAGAATTGGTTGGAAAAAAAAAAGTTTCTGGAACCAGTGTTTCCATGGAAAGCCTAGAAAACGGCCCTTCACCTGCCCACCTTTACACCCTCACAAAAACTCTTGGGCACCCACAACACAAACTCACTCAAGTTCACCTTCAACTTGCCACCTAGCATAATCAGAAGTTCCAAGCAGGAAAATTGACCCAGAATGCGATACTGCACCGGCTAAGGAAATGATTACACACATGGTGGAGGAGCGTGTTGGCTATTGAAATGAACTTTACATGAAGTTTTGTTCACCACACATAAAATTAAAGGTAGAAACTAGCAGGAGGAGCAAAAACACTTTTCAAGACAACAATCAGTGTAAGTTCTACTGCTTTTCATTCAACTTAACAATTTTAGGCTTTCATATTTCCCAAAATTTTAACAACTGAAGGTTGCAGGCTGACAAAGGTTGATTTTCCTTGCACTTAAACTCAATATTAAATGCACATCTGTAGGTCTGTACATGCTTTATGCCAGATTGACTTCTATCTATCACCCGAGGCAAACTATATGTCACTGCGATCGCTAATCAGCTATAGTGTCAGCTCTCAGATTTTTTTTATTAAAATTCGGGATTGGATGGGAATAATACACGTCTAAAATGTGATCCCAGTACGCATCCCCGTCGCCAGTGTTTTATTGTTCCAAGTGAAAGTGGGTCTTGTGAATGCGTTGTGGCTTTCTACTTAGAAAACACGGGCAACTGGTACATTCAGCTCAATGTACAGTGATTTCGACATTGCTTGGCACGTAAAGAGGGTCGACATTACGGTAGTAATGACAGGGTAAAATGAATATTGGCATGACGACATACCAACTCAGGTGGATTAGCCAGCAACGACTACAGCTGCCATCAGAACCGATTGGCTGTTCCACCAAATCGCATTTGGCTGCAACTTCACATACCCACCCATAATTCTCACAAACCCATTGGCAGATGCAGAAGCCCAGCAGACACAACACAATGGAACTCTCTTGGCTATACCCATCACACGGCAAGATGCCAACACGATACTCTACCGAGCACGTAAACAAGCTACAGCCTTGCATTCGTTTGGTCCGCAGAATCGACATGAACGGACGACATGAACGGCTTCACCGGCTCGATGCAGAGCAAAAGTTCTAGCTCGCTCACTCTCCTCGGCTTCGCAGAAGTGAAGAGACATTGCTACACTGGCTGCGTCTTGGAGTAGCATTGACCTAAAAGTCTCCACACAATCGGACGCGAGGACTGCCCGGACTGCCTTCTGTGTGGTTGTCCTGAAACTATCGAACATTTGCTTAGCGCTTGTCCAAAGTACTCTAGTGAGCGAAAGATCCTTGAGGCAGCATTAATACTACACTTGGACACTCGCCCTGCAATAATCTGATTCAGTGACCCATTGTACATGAGGCGTTTATTGGTTGTACTGCTTGTACATAGTTCATTTGCCGATTTCACTGTCATTCCTCATACCTTCCATATTCATTCCGTTCTCTTTTTGTCCCCAGTTCCATTCCCCCAATGAGAAATAGCAGGCCCAAGTAGTTTCTTAGGCCGGCCTCTTCTCCCTTTCAATAAACATTTACTCTCTCAAAAGGTGACAATGACAATGACCGCTGTTAGAAGCTCATGGCCAATTCCCTTACTCTCATAACAAACTAAATTCTCACATACCGACAGAGTGGGACTGGCGACTGATAATGAAAGGTGCTTTCAAAATTCACGGTGAATTCACCAGTTCCTATAGGCTGTGATGTGAACATACCCACTTGAAGGAACACTCTGTTGCATTCTTTTTATTTATTTATTGCACAATTTTGACACAGGGCATCAAAGTAACAGAGGGGTAAAAAAAGGAAAGTGAGGGGATGCAAGCGGCTTCATGACCTACAGAATAGTGTATAGGCCAGTCTCGGCAAGAAATTCCAACAGCTGCTTGTGAAGAAAACTATGCGTGCAATGGGACACTAGTGGTTTTGCATTCTAAACCCATAATAAATGCTTCGGTGTCCTCGAACTTCTTCTCCTGTCACTTACACAATATATAGGTGTGCACACTTTAACACATTTAAGCGAAACAAAATTTTTGTTCACTCACATACACTTACAGGGCAAAGTGTAGGTAACCTGTGGCATCACTACTAGTAACAGTGCTATGTGCACATACAAATTTACCCCGGGGTACTATTTTTGGGGAAAATCACAGACCTATATGTTGTGGTGTACAGCTGACAATCAAACCATTCAAACTGATGGCCTATGTTTCATCACTTTTGTGGCAAATAATTTCAATGCAGAAGCTATTTTAGCTTATTACTGGACATAACTGTAGCTCTTTTCAAATAGGTACTTCTCTGACAGAATCTCTTATGATGAAAACACTTGATAATTAGTTCAGTTGTGGAAGTTGAAGCTATTTAAATGACATCTGAATTCAGTATGGGGAGGCTACTTCGTGTTTATATCTGTCGCACAGTGATGTCAACAGTAGAAGCTTTCTACATGATGTTTTGCCAACAGGAAAGTCGGAATGGGACGTGCAGTACACACTGCAGGCAAACCGGGGATATTTTCCAGCTAGTGCTACCTTCTTTACATGCCTTATTTTTCTCACAACATGTAACCAATTCTCAGGACTGATCTAGGCAAGCTAAAAAAGTAACAGCAGATAACAGCAAAAGGAACAAAATGAATAAAAGGAACAGCAGATAACCTGTTACATTCTTTACCACAGATCAACAACAAAAATTTAAGCAATGGGGAAAAAATATACTGCACTTGTTTAGGAGAAGCAAATGTATGTATGGCTATTCAAGACTTCATTCGAACCCGCCGCGGTGGCTCAGTGGCTAAGGCGTTGCGCTGCTGAGCACGAGGTCGCGGGTTCGATTCCCGGCCGCGGCGGCCGCTTTTCTGATGAAGGCGAAAAGCAAAAACGCCCGTGTGTACGAGATTTCGGCGCACGTTAAAGATCCCCAGGTGGTCAAAATTAATCCGGAGCCCTCCACTACGGCGCGCCTCATCGCCTGCGTTGCGTCGGCGCGTTAAACCCCCACAATCAAATCAATCAAGACTTCATTCGGCTTCATGTTTAAGTGACACACAAGAATTAAGACCACAAATGTGACAATTAGCAACCATAGATAGCGGGCTTGTAGTGTTGTGATTGGTCTGCGGGGGAAAAGTGCATTGGTGATTACCAGATTGACGGCACCAAATGACATTGACTGCGGATTACCAACAACAAATATTCTAACTCCTTTGTCGTGAGCCAGTAAATGCTATTCTCTTTTTTTGGTTTAGTTCCAGTTCGGGTTCAGTGAAAGCACTGTTTACTGCTGTACGGTCAGACCCAATCCTCCTGTGTTCACAATGGTCTGCAACACAAGAAGAGCTACTCGCCGACGGGATCCTGGCACCTCCTAGTAATGGGAGAAAAATTGTTCTTCTGTAATTCGTGCTATGCACGACTACGCCACAGCTGGGCATCGGTACTGTGCATGCACTCTTCACCGCACACAACAGCATTAATTTTTGCCTGAAAATGTGACAGTCGACCGAGCTGTACGTGGCGAGTTGCCCCCAGTGTCAACGCAACAAATGCGCCACGCCTGCTCAGCCGGGAAGACTCCACCCTGCGAATCCCCCTCCCCCCCCCCCTTGACCAGTTTAAAAAGTGGGCATAGATTTGATGGTCCCTTAACCTCGGTCATTGGATGATCGTGTGCATCGACTATCTTTCACGCCATAGTGATACAGCTGCATTGTCATCTGCAACAGCTGCCAAAGTGACGAACTTCATTCTCAGTCGCCGTATACTTCAACATGGCCCACCTCGTGTCCTCATCAGTGACCGTGGGCGCCAGTTCACTGCTGACGTCGTTAAGGAGCTACTTCATCTGTCCGATTCTCAATTCTGCCATTCAGTGCCATATCATAAACAAACAAACGGTCTCACTGAGCGGACCATCCGGACACTCACTAACATGAATGCCATGCCTGTTGCTTCTGACCACAACTGGGACGACAACTTGCCGTTTATTACCCATGCTTACCACACTGCCAAGCATGAGACAATGAGACAATTCTACACAGTTGACGCACGTGTTCCCCCAACTACCTCAACACCATCTTCCCCTTCTTTCAAGACGAGGCCAGCCTATCAAACACCCTCTGCGTTGCTGATGAAGCTCAGAAACTCACTAGTCTTCACATACTGCCGTCACAAGACCGCTCGAAACTCCGCTACAACAGCTGACATCAGGAAATTCGTACTCGTGGGGAGACCTGGTTTTGCTCTGGACACCTCAGCGACAGCATGGACTGTGCAAGAAACTGCTGTCACATTAAGACAGCCCATTTGTGGACCTTGACTGACTTAGTTGTCTGAACTATGTCATGTTCAGCTTACTGCTTGAAGACGGCGTAGTCGCAGAACTGAAGTGGCTCGCGTACCTTGCTTGAAACGCTTTGAACCCCGTGACACTCACTGACTTGCAGAGATGGCTGCATCTTTGATGGGGGAAATGTTATGGCCTCCAGGGCCTTGCGATATTGGCCGCCTTAAATTTTGACACCAGCGAGAAAGATGTCACGTTACAATACTGAGGAGGAAGACGATGAAGCTGGCTGGTAGCCCAGTCCGCCATCTTGGCTCGCCACCCCTTTGTAAATAAATGAGTTTTTCACTGTAATGACATCGTGGTGGCTGGAGCAAGCTTTGACAAGTGGTCTTGGGCAAGCAAGAATGATCCAGCTTCGCACCAAGCACTAGCCGAGACAGCATTCCACTCTTAACAGTTATGCTGAAAACGATAATTGTTTCACCTTGAACAGCTGGGTACAACAGTGGGTGTGAGGGCCATCCTCAACATATCACTCACCGAGTTTAAACAATAAATACGGCATAAAGCTGCATTATTGCAATTGACCATGCAACTGCCAAGTGCAATCAGCAGTGTTTGATTCGCAAACCAAACCAGAGCTTTATATTCATGAGCGACAGTATAGCTATTGCTGTTACATCAGCATAGCTACCGCTGTTACATCTGTCAGAAGTGCATTGTGCCACCACCACTCACATCACATGGAAAGTTGACAACTCGAAATTCAAGTCTGCTTTTATCAGGTTGTAGGCACTGCTTACACACTTGTAACGCTCATTAATGTCCAGGTGGCAACCGAGGAGGAAACCACTTTTGCCGAAAAATGCTTCTCAGTAGGAGTGTGTTAAGACATGACGGCCAGAAGGCAGCCAAGCAATCATGATCCTAGTTAAAGGAGTCATGAGGACAAAACACAAATTCGATTCATTCGAAAGATTGCCTCGTTAGAATCATAATGCCACCACTGTTAACGCACACTTCGCTTAAATAAGCTACATAATTAGGAAAAAACGGAATGGCCATGCGACTCACTAGCTCATTTCCCGCAACACAACCTATGATGTCATATCAGCCCAGCTGCGCGATTGGCCGAGGACGGAAAAAGCAAACGCAAATTAGGCACGGCTTATAGGCTTTCCGAACGAACTATTTGCGCTTAAGTGTAATGCATATTCATTTTACAGCAGTAAGAATGGTGCAGTAAACAATGGAAGTTACGAAAACAGACGTAAGCATAGAAGTACCGATGCGCAGCTGTTGATACTGGGCGCACTATGCTTGTTTTAGGTGCACAGCACTCCACCGCTTTGAAGTTGTCTTACAGGACACTGGCCGATTGGCGTAAGCGGCGTTGTCTTACGTGACCCTGTTTGTCAAGGATACCCCAGGTTTCACGAGACGATCACTTATTACAGTAACGAAAACAAGCCAGGTGCAAATACGCTCAAAAACAAAGCAACGGCGGACAACAGTTCGTGGATGCCTATAGTAGTACCACCTGGGAGGGCTGATGGACAGCAAGGCCGCAAACCCGAATGACGCAGTGGAATTTCGCTTGAATACACGCGCTCATGACATCATTGCTGAAATTACGAAAACCTACGATTTGGATGGAGATTCAAAGTTTAATCTAAAGTGATCAATTTTTCAGTGAATACGGCATCATTTGATGCCGGACAAGCGCTGGGGGCACTGTAAAACGCGAAATATTTCAAATAAAACAAACTTGTATTCGGTCTTCATGGCTCCTTTGTGTATACAACGGCCGTTCCCTTAATTTGAAGTCACAGAAAGAAGCCAAAGTGCCCACTTCTTCAATTAAGCACAGCAATTCCAAGGCAGACACAAAGCTGGAACACTGATGACTACACGAGGTTGCAGCTGTGCTATGACGATTCCTAAATGGCAACAAGCCAACTTTTTCCATTTCATTAATGTCGGGAGCAAAAGTATGGAGTCCACACAAGTGGCGGCCAAAATGTATTGCAGGGCCATCATGCGAAAGAGCTTCTGCTGTCGACACACTGGTTGTGCATCCCATTTTAACTGCATGCACCTTCGTTGGCTCGCCTGAGTTGATACGCTTTTATTACGAAAAAGGACTGAGCTGTTTCGCTTCGGTTGCCCATGTGTCACACCTTCCCTAAGTGTTCTCGCTGAGCAATGATGAACGATGTAATTAGCGTAGAATGATATGCTGAACCAGTGGGCCGATCTTGTTACTCCTTATCACGAACTCAAGCACACGACATGCTTCACTCAAACAAGGCCAGAGTATGCATTATTTTACTCTTGAGTCCCAGATTGTATAGGAAGTGCAACGATGACTGAAGAAGACGGAGTAACAATAAAGAACAGAAACACAGATGACAATTAATGCGCACACATATAGCAACTGCAAATTCAGCCACTCACTGGGGCCACCTTTGAAAAGAGGCACAACATGTGCAGCTGAAGCAACACTGTTCAGTCACTCTGCTTCAAGGGTCTATTCGATTCAGCCTGCACCTCTTGAACCAGTTCACAGCGGTGCAAAGTGGGTTCCGCCATCGGCGGAACCAGCCCTGCACTTTTTTCGTCTGCTTCTGCACCTCCTCGGCAGGGAGTGCAGGCAAAGCCGTGAACCCGTCCTGCACCCGTCGGCACCACCGGTGAATCGAACGGCGCGGTTCAGGTGCGGCGAGCTGCACCGCTGAAATGAACGGCGAAGTGCGGCACCGCCTGAACTGGTTCACGCGGTGCAGGTGAAACGAATAGACCCCAACACTGCATCAACGCATAGGTGCAAACTATGATGCGTGCAGTTAAAATAAGCGACACAGCCTTTATCTCGGCAGCAGTCGCCCTTCCCCAAGGTGGCACTGCAGTGTGTTTTGGTTGGTGCTTGCGTGGAATCCAGACTTTAGCTCCCGACAGTACACATTCGGCCATGTGGAATGGTTATCGATTGATTTCAAAGAATGAGTCAGTTTCACACAAACACCAGTATACTCAGCAGGTGACGAGCCTATTGTATACAGTGGGTGTGCCCCAGAAGCAACACAGAACAGTATATCTGCTTTACCCCAACGAGCGTGCACTCTGACTGCTTGAACACTCCTGACACAAACAAGAGCACACTCAATCAGCCTAGCACACACCCAACCCAGACAAATGAGTAGACTGGGTCACTCACTAATGTTTCAATACACAGCTCTTGAAACTCCTATTGTCAGCTGTTAAGAGAGGTTTTGCGTGAACTTATACAGCTGCATGGTGTTGCTACAAAGCATATCCCCGCCTATGAAAAGCACTGCCCGTAGGATTACACCACCAGCGCCCGCACGCAAAACAAACTTCGGCGCGAGCGTGCTGTTGAGCACTGTTGCGCAGTGTATACATGACGCTGTCGGCGTAAATAAATGCTGCCGGCTGCTGTCTGCAACAATCTTCGTGGATGTCTAGCTTACTGCAATAAAATTTAAAATCGTGCGCGCGCTTACACGAATTGTCGCGGTCATTGCGGTGAACAGCATCACGGCAGCACATCACATACAACCAGTGGCACACAACAGTCGCCCGTACACAGCGCATCGGCGCGAGACCCTGGCCGTAGTCGTTGCCGCACCGCGAACTCCCACGGGCCACGGTCGGAACTTTTAGAAAGCAGTGGCACACAACAGTCGCCCGTACACAGAGCATCGGCGCGAGACCCTGGCCGTAGTCGTTGCCGCACCGCGAACTCCCACGGACGCACACAGAACTGACAGCTTGCTGGTTTGTCACTCCTTGGTCCATTTTGGACGATGGCGAGTACAAATGACGCTGTCAACTTCTTCAAGCACACTCACGCACACCCAAAAACAAGGACAGGCCAGCCGTCACCAACATACACATCGGGGTATGCTTGCTGCCATAATATCGCGGCACTGCGGATCTCAAACTAAGCGCAGTGCAGGTATGCTTCCGCCGGCACAAACAAATGCTTCGTGGATTTATACCTCGATTCAAGCAGTCACAAAATAGTCGCGACGTACTATAAGCCGGTGCGGCTATTTTCCTCCGCATCGCTTCGCTTGAGCAACGCCGCCATGTTGTTTAGCCTGAAACCTTCTGATAGCCCTGATTGGCCAGTAGGAGGTCGATAGGAACCAATCAGGGCGTTGGATGATGGCTGGCGAAACGCGTCATCATCGCGGTCCGGCGAAAAGTTGAAGTTGACCAACTTCTGGCGGAGAGCGATTTTCGGCCGGAATGCACCGCGTTCCGGCCGCCGGAATGATTTTGGACGGGACGGAACGACCCCGCCGGAGGTACCGTTTATGGGCCTTTAGCGTTCTGGTGGTGGAAGCTGTATTTGGTACGCCAATGATAACACGCACGATTTGCGCTTGAATGCTCTATAGCGCTTTGACAGTTTCTTATGATAGGGGGACCAAAACAGGGATCCCGTAGCCGAAGAGGTAACAAAAGAGCGTTAATAGCAAATCAGAACGCTCCCTCTTCCTTATCTACTAAAAACTGTTCAGTGATTGTCTCTAGGGGTGAAATTCTGATTTTTGTCCTTGTTATGTTCCTTCCAAAGTGTCCACTCCGAGCGAGGCCTGGGTGACTGAGAGCAGACGACAGCCGCGTGTCACAAAACAAGCAAGGCGAGGCATTGGCTTCTGTACAGGGCCGAAGGCCTCGCCAGTGCAATGACGTCACATCTTGAAAAGGACGCGAAATGGACATTTTTTGAAACGAACAGAGCTCAGAATTCTGCCCCAGCCTCATACGAAAGCATGTGACTTTCAGAACCACAAAAAAAAAAAAGCTTCCTTGAACGAGTACCTTATCAGAGAAGGATTCGCTTTCTTTGAAAATTGTCGTGCCTGGATGCTATCTTCATGAGCATATACCCGTGGCTGCGCGATACCCTTGCCGTACGGAGGGCGATGGAAGAGTCACGCTCGGAGCGGCAACTTAAAGCACTCTCGGTCACGTGATGTAGATTCGCGCAACGTGCTGAGCACATCACCGCATAGGCCAGGCATGCACTTAGCTGGGGCGTCCAGACCGAAAAGCACTCGCAAACACCGGGGGAGGCACACAAACACGCGCTAGGGGAGTCCGGCAAGGGCGGCAGGCGTGTGGGAGCACGTGTGTATATATACTGCCACAGTCGGCGTGGCCCACGCTTCGGGAACGGGCCGATTAATTCTGAACGGACCGGCGCGCGCATCAGCCACCCCCGAAACCACTTTCACGATCGCCGGCTGTCTCACCGCTGCCGCCGCCCCTTTGCGCTGGAGATTAACGACCTGGGAAATTGGCGCTGTGTGGCCGCTTGGCTGACCTCACCGAGGAACGCCGCTTCTCTCTCAAGGGATCGCGACGATGCGGAGACCACTAAGCCACATCAGCGGAGCCCAGGATGAGTTGCCTATCTTGTAATCGTGACAGCCCGGCGGTGTGGTGATGGCGGCCATCCTGCGTCTAGCGAGAGTACACGATGGTGCCATCACCTACTTTCAGGATTATACCCATTGGAATTCGCGCTTGGAATTCACGGTATTGTAAATCCCCTCCAAGCGAGGTTGCCTTAGCCGGAGTCCGATTTAGACTTTGCCAGCTTAACTGCAGGGCGGCAGACTGCACTGGGCTAAACTGCCCCCCTGCAGTCCTTGGCCTCTCTGCCGTAAGTGTTAAACAATAGATAAGTTTCTTTTATATCTCTGCGATTTTTCTTTTGTGAGACAGCGTTACCTTGGCTCACTAATTCAACTTCTTTTTCATACCACCGTTCAATGTGGATGCAACGAAGTCGATCAAAGCTCGCAATTTTTTTGTTACATGCTGGTTCTTGTTACATGCAGGTTTCGAGGGAAGGCTCTCGCGAATGAAGCAGAAACTATGCCAAAATGCCAGGCATCAGTGAATGTGAACTCAGCCTTTATGGATCTATTTCACAGCTAAAAAAATTACACCATCTTCCCGAGGGGAACCCTGAGGTGATGCGAATCATCGCAGAGTTCCAATCCAATCCAATCCAATCCAATCCAATCCAATCCAATCCAATCCAATCCGATCCAATGAAATCCAATTCAATCCAAGCCAAGCCAATCGAATCTAATCCAATGCCCCTCGCGAGAGAGTGTTCGCTATCGGAGAGGAGAGGGGGTGAGCGACGGAGAGCGCAGATGGCGCGGCGAGGAGAATGGGGGAGGGGTGGACGCTGTCAACGCCGACAACAACGCCGGATGGATGCAGGGACAAGGCGAGTGAATGAGATGCGTCGCATCTAAAACTGCCTGAGTTGTGCCTGCTGCTTTCGCACTATAGCTTAGGCGCTACACGGGGCTCCCAAGCAGCAAGGTCACTGATCCCCGCAATAACAAACGTAACTTAAGAATCGCTATTGCTTTTTGACAATCAATTTTTCGTGCCTTAACACGTTTCAACAACCACCGTTAAGCTGAAAGAGTGCCTTTTTGCTATCTTGATGCTCTTTAACACACTCAACACGGTTGATAGGGTGTTAGCTGGAATGCTGTACGAGGGGGCCGTATTCTTTCTCGCAGGCATTTAAACTCGTGCGCTTGTCTTGAAAATGCACAACTTTTCGTCTTCTGGCAGCAGAACTCATCACCGAAGAACCGATACCACAGGTAGCAGTGGAGATGCGCGGCTACTGCATTTTCTCCGGCCGATTTGTGAGTAAAAGTGGCAAAAACAATGACTGATAAGCTTGCAGACTTCGTTGCATCAAGGTTAACTGCCGCTATGTTTCGTTACATAGAGGTAGCAAACACAAAGGATTGGGCGGGCTTTGCAATGGGGGATTTAAAAACTTCGTTAAATACAGGAATTCATTACATAGAGGTTCTTTACATCCAGGTTTAAGTATATTCGTATCCCTATTCTTTTTTCGTTAGCGGACATATCACCGAGATTCTGTAAAAGAGGTGTGGTAATTCAAGCGCACGTTTCCGAGACCGGGCGCCTACCTCATTAGGTGTCCTTGTCACGTCTATACTTAATGACACGAAAATTTATTAAAGCGAAGCTTTAGTGTCCTTACTGATTCCGTTGTGCGCCAATACACCCTGCAGGAAAGTCAACTTTCTCTGACCATGGTGATGAACGATTGTGGTCGAAGTGAAAGAAAAACGCTTCCCGCGGTCGGAATCGAACCTGGGTCCATTCGAGAGTTGCTGTGGGTATTCTAGATGTGTGGTGCGTACCTCCAGAGCTTGCAGTAGGGGATTGGACAACCAAAGAACCCATCACGAGAAAGCTTCGAGTTCAACCATCGCTGTTGTTAGACGGAGGGGTGCATGATTTTTTTTCGTTTAATATTTAGCATTGTCCTTTACTTTATCTATTATCGTCCATAAATGTGCAGCCTCGTGGTAATGTCAACTTTTACGGTTTTATTTTATATTTTTATGAAGTGGGATCCCGCTTCTTGGCCAACCTTCCCGCCCCCACCCCCCTCTTCTCACGGATCGGAAAAAAAATAACTCCAACAGCAACCGTCATCCAGCGGCGGATGGCACGAGCCGGATTTTCGAGGCCTTATCCTCAGAACAGTGAGGGATACGAATGCTTGTTTGGAAAAAACCAGGTACTCGGACACAAAGGACTACTCAACTCAAAGAGAACCTCATATTCATTTTGTGGTTGTTGGCGACGGGAAGTGGACATCGGCTGTGAGAATCGGCCGGTAGCTGTCATCCTCACTGGCCGATCCCCTATTCAAAATCAAAGGAGAGACCAAGGGCCATGATGTTCTGGTGGCGTATTTCCAAACGCTTTGCTGTACAACCACCCGTCGTGACATGTGTCTTCGCACTATTGGCCCCGAGGACATACCGTGGCGCCACCTACGGCAAAGTAGTTGCTGCCATCGTCACCGACAGCTCGTACGCAGCCAGCTAACGCCAAGGACGATGCGACTGGTGCCGAGAAAAGTACGCTTTCATGTTTTTCGCTTTCCCCCATTTGTGCAATCTTGTTGTTTTTGCTGTTGTCATAATTATGTATCCTTCTTGTTCTTGCTGTTCTCGTGTTTACGTGGCTTTGATATTGCTTCCATGTTTTCCCCTTATTTATCATGACGATCACAAGCCCTCGTTTCTGCCCCCCCCCCTTATGTAATGCCCAAGACAGGGCCTATAAGGGTAAATAAATGATGATGAAGATGACATCACTTGTAGGACGCCGGCTTATGTTGTCGTCTACTAGAACACATTTCCTGTGCTTATGGGACAACACGTTTCTTGTTGTGGCCACCGTGTGCCCCCTCCTCGCGGTTTTGATGCAAGTTACAGAAAAAAAGTTGTCTACAGACCGAATAATCCGGGAAAGCAATCAGCGACTCGCTTGTTCCCGGCTACACCGCCGCGGCTAAGTAGTTGCTACCATCGCCACCGACAGCTCGTGCGCAGCCAGCTAACGCCAAGGACGATGCAACTGGTGCCGAGAAAAGTACGCTGTTAATTCATTATGAAATAATTGCGACGTGACGTACGAGACCATGTGTGCATAGAAAATAGACCATGTAACAGCGACGGAAACGTGCCGCTCAGTTGTGATCTCACCACGCGTACTGCGCGTATTGCCTGGTAAATGAATTACCATGTGAGAATGGTGAGCGGATTACTTCGCTGTTACGATCTGCATCTCCCTCCTGCATTTCCCCTCCAATGTTTTTTCTTCATATTTCTGCCCTGATTCGAGTAACGATTGTTGGACCTCTAGGTCCTTCAGCTGCGGCGCGATGCTCAGGAAGGGGAGCGACACGTCGTGATGCGATGAGACTTTAATGGAATCTAGAAGAAGAAGGGCGCGAGCCGGCGCAGCCACGCGAGCATGCGACAGCTCGTGAAAAGCAGCATGAAATGATGATGATCACTGTCGTCTGCTAGCAGCGAGGAAGTCCCAACAGTCTCCCCCGCCGACAGATGACGCTAGGTCCATGGCTTACAGTCCACGCTGGACTGTAGTGCTGCTGGGAAAACGTAGAGAGCAAGTCCTGAGATTTCGTCCCGTCCATTGATCGACTCTTCTAATCGCGGCGTCAAGGTCCACAGTTTTCTATGACATTTTTTTCGCCGATTAGAATGATTCTGTCCTTCCATAAGTGTCTTTTTCTTGGCTGGATTTGAGATTCCCGTGCCTCAGTCGTCCGCCGTCAAGAGAGCGCTTCCTCCGCCATCGGTGTTTCCACTGCCTAACCTGTCGCTTCATGCAATTTGTCCACAGTGTTTTGGAAGCCACAGTCGTTTCATCAAAGTAGGAGCAGGACAGGTTTCTAAACCTAAACCAGCGAAAGTTGGTGCAAACGGGAAGCTTTTTTTGCAGGTGTCGGACCTTCAGGGAGGGCGTGCTCTTGCTGCATTTTCTTTCTGTTTTCCTCCATGGACATCTCGCCGTCTTCACTTCTGTTTTGTTGGGTGTCTGCAGCGCAACAATTTTCCCTTGATGCCTCCCTTTGGGCTCGGCATTACGTCTTCTGGCTCGCTCTTTCTTTTTGCGTTTGTGTTTCATCGACTCTTCTCGTTTTGCACACTTTCGCTCACAAAGATTTCCAGTTTTCTTTTGACTTCTCGATGTAGTGCAGGATGTTCTGGAGCTTGAACGAAAGTGTATCGAAGCGCTGGTTCCGAAGACTGCTTAGCACTTTTAGGGTTCCCGGAGGCGAGTAGAGGGATTTGCCCTGTGAAGTCATTCTATGCTCGAAGGTGGAAACGACCGCAGTGGCGTTTCTCGCTGGTTTGCAAATGTTCATGCAAGCTTCGCGGGAGATTTCATTCTTGTGCATCCTGATCGATTCGTTAGTGGGCTCTGCTTGAATGGGGGAATCGTTCATACAGGTGGAGTCTTGCGGTAGTCTGGCTGTCGTTGGGTGCCAGTTTACCACAGATTGAATCTGGTGGTTCAAAGTAGCCGGTAAAATTCCAGGACTCGAATTAGCTCCAAAGGGCACCCGAGTGATTTTTCGTACGTCTAAGTCCTGCTGTGGATGTTCTGCTAGAGGGGATGTGTGCTTGCCTGTTGGTATTGAAAGAACGGTCGCCGGGCGTGGCGTCGAAGAGTGGCATGAAGACAAGGTTGTCAAGGTGACAACCTTGTCGCGGTACTGTCCGGCGTCTAACGTCTCACTCTCTAGCAAGTCGTCCGGTGTCTCCTCGAAAACCGCCTTATCCACGTTTTCAATCTGTGCATAAAATGCGCCGATTCGGTCGAGCAGTACACTTACTGCCGATGGTGTCGCCTCTCGATGTCCTTTTATATGGCCTTCCGCTTCCGCTAGAAGGCCATCCAGTTGCGCCCGTAGTCGGAGGCGTCGTCGAAGTTGCCGCTCCATTCGGTTACACGCAGATGGGAACCCTCGCCAAGATCGCAGGCGCCGCGTCGTTTCCTCTGCTTTCGCGGCTCCGTGCGTCGATGTGCTTGTCGTCGGCTAGAAGTCCCGGGTTTTGGCACCATGTGTTGGACCTCTAGGTCCTTCAGCTGCGGCGCGATGCTCAGGAAGGGGAGCGACACGTCGTGATGCGATGAGGCTTTAATGGAATCTAGAAGAAGAAGGGCGCGAGCCGGCGCAGCCACGTGAGCATGCGACAGCTCGTGAAAAGCAGCATGAAATCATGATGATCACTGTCGTCTGCTAGCAGCGAGGAAGTCCCAACAACGATCACTAGTACTCTGTACTGCTAATATGTTTACTTTTCGCGACAACTTGTCCGCAATATATGAATGGTAGTAACGCGAGTTTCCAACGCCTTCGATCGGGTTTAGACGTGCCTATGTGTATTTTTAATTAACGCCTCACCGTGGAAATGTATAATTGAAACACAGGCTTTTGTCTGTTTACAATAAGCATGCGCCGTTCCCTAGCATCAAGTTCGAGAACTGACGACTGCTCACAAAAGGCGCGGCTTTTTACGAGGCGAAACACGTCGTGGGGTAATGGGGAGTTATAGAATAGGGGAACTAAGCGTTGGGGGCCCCCAAGAAGTTAGGGGAACGCAAGGCAATACGCTTGCCCGCGGCGAGTTTTCGAAGATGGTCTTCTCCATCAGCTAGCTCGCCGCCGGTATAGAATGCGCGGAGTTATATGTTGGGAACTTTAAACTTAGCGTTACAGCAGATATTTCATCGCCGCTGTCGTTACAGTCGCGAATGACAGTCCCTAACACAACTTTTCACCACACTGTCACCCCCTTTCTCGTATGTGGAAGTTTGTATCCGCTGTGACTGCCATTTAAGCGATCGATGATCAAGGTACCTGCCACGGCCTCGGCCGATTTTTGCCCGCAGGTATCGCCACCCTTCGGCCGTTCGCCGCGCCGTGCGTGAACGATCCGGCGGTGCCGGGGCCGACGTCCGCGGCCTGTCGGCTGATATGTGAGCATCGCTTTGAAAATCACCGCTTATGACAATACCTAGCACAATTTTTCACAATTTTACAATAACATCCACTTTCGCGAATGCGGAACTCCTTATCCGCGATCAGTGTGATTTTAAAAAGCGGCAACAAGCTGTTGCTGCCGCGACCTGCGTCGGTTCGAGCCGCCGGCAGGCAGCCACGATGGACGTGTGTGCGGAGCGTTTCTGCGAGCAGTAAACACTTCGTAATTTTCTACTTCGCCCATTTCTTGCAAACGACAAGCGAAATCTAAAAAAATTAGCTCGGCGATCGTCGTAGCCAACAATCTTGATCGGGGAAACGAGCTGCAGCTTACGCTTACACCGGGTTCGGTCACATACGTCCGCAGACACCCCCACGCTCAAGTCTTTGGCGGGCAGCCTACCACGGTTGACATGGTTATGAAGACCCCATCAGGTAAAACTACGCTTCACACACTGATAATTAACTTCAAACGCTGAAAATTAGCGCAAAATTTCTCCTTTTTTTAAAATAATAAACGTTTCATCTCACTTAGAAGGCGCGTCCTAAACGAAATGTCTCGCGCTGCGAGCCAACAACGCAGCATGACAGGAACGGGGATCCTACCATTGACGTCAAAACGATCGCAGCGCTGGCCTCTCCAGTGGTGGGCCTCGCGGATAATACAAAACATTAATTAAACATGATCATAGTCTGATCCTCGAACCTGAAGTGATCTTGTATCTGGAAGTGGAGTTTTGCGACTGGTTTACATGTAACAACACTTATAGCTCTCGCGCTGTCTGTTGAACCCCGTTGTGTGGACATGCGCAAAATGTGGGCGGGTATGTTGACGTCACAGCCAAGTTGGAATTGGGGCACCGGCTACGAACTTCTGGCACGACAGTGACATTCCGTATACTTACGATCCCGCCACTGCCTGTACCGACCCAGCGTCACAAACTGGTTCGCTCAGGATAAACCTCCTCTTTCGTTAAGCACATTCCAAAAGAACCCCGCTGCTCGACCTTACTAGTCGGGGGGAGGGGGGGGGGGGGGAGAATAGTCGGTTTTCGAGTGAACTGCCCGGATACGAGCCCTATATCAACGCGACTTTTTCCCCCTAGACCAGTGACTTTTATTTACTATCGTATTGGCCTCGAGGCCATAGCGTGGCGCCACCTACCAGTGACGTCACTTGTAGGACGGCGGGTTATGTTATCGTCTGCTAGAACACATTTCCTATGCTTATGCGAGCGCCTGTTTTTCGTTGTGACCACCTTGTGTCCCCTCCTAACGGTTTCGACGCAAATTACAGAAATAGTTGTCTACAGACCGAATAATGAGCGACTCGCCTGACACCGCCGCGTCAAGGTAGTTGCTATCATCGCCACCGACAGCTCGTGTGCAGCACAGCTAACGCCAAGGACGATGCAATTGATCCCGAGAAAAGTATGCTGTTAATTCATTACGAAATGCTTGCGACGTGACATGTAAAAGACTGTGTGTGCAAGGAAATAGACTTTCCAATATTGACGGAAACGTGCGCTTAGTTGTGACCTCGCCGCGCGTAGTGCGCGCATTGCCTGGAAAATGAATGACTACGTGAGAACGGTGAACGGATTGTTTCGCCGCACATGCGTAAAAGTGCTGGCATGATCTGCAGTTTGGCTTAAGCAGTGCCTATTTTCCCTCCAATTTTTTTATATTTATGCACTGATTTGATTAACGATCAGTAATACTGTCGGCTACTATATTAACTTTTCGGGACACCTTGTCCGCAATGTATAAATGGTATTAACGCGAGTTTAGACATGCCTGTGTTTGCTTTTAATTAGGACCTCGCTGTGGGAATTTGTAATTGCAACGTGGTCCTTAGTCTGTTTACAATGAGCCTGCGTTTTTCTATAGCATCAAGTTCGAGAACTGACGACTGCTCACAGAAGGTGCGGCCTTGTGCGAGGCGAAACACTTCGTGGTGTCCCCAAGAGGCTCCCAAGAAGTTAGGGGAACCCCACGCTTGCGCGCGGCGAGTTTTAGAAGAGGGTCTCCTCCAACAGCTCGCAGCCGGCTTCGGATGCTCGGAGCCCAATGTTGGGAACTTTAGGCTTAGCGTCGCGGACTCTCATTCGCTATAGCGAATGAGAGTCCCTAACACATCTTGTCACCACACTGGCACCCCCTTTCAAGTATGTGGAACTCTGTATATGTGGCGATTGCTATTTAAGCGATAGATGATAAAGATACCTGCCACGGCCTCGGCCGATTATTGCGCGCAGGTATCGCCATCCTTCGGCCGCTCGCCGCACCGTGCGTGAACGGGCTGGCGGTGCCGGCTGCCGGGACCGACCTCTGCGGCGGGTGGGCGTAGATCGCGGCAGATATTTGAGCATCGCTTCGAAAATCACAGCTGATGACACTACCTAGCACAAGTTTTCACCACACGGACATCACCACAGTAACATCCACTTATCCGTGATCAGTGTGATTTTAAAAAGCGGTGACAAGGTGTTGCTGCCGCGTCCTGCGTCGATTCGAGCCGCCGGCGGGCTGGCACGGCGGACGAGTGTGCGGAGCGTTTCTGAGAGCAGTTAACGCTTCATGGTTTCCTGCTTCATCCATTTCTTGCGAACGACAAGCGAAATCTAGAAATTCAGCTCCGCGATCGCCGTAGCCATGCTGATCGGGGAAACGAGCCGCAGCTTACACCGGGTTCGGTCGCATACGTCCGCATACCCCTCCCCCCCCCCCCCCTCCTCCCCCGTTCAAGTCGTTTGCGGGCAGCCTACCACAGTTGACACGGTTATGAAGTCGCTCAAACTACGCTTGATGCACTGATAATTAACTTCAAACGCCGAAAATTAACACGAAAATGCACTTAGAAAGCGCGTCGTGCACGAAGTGTCACGCGCTACAAGCTACCTACGCAGCAAGGGAAAGGGGATCCAACAAATGACGTCAAACGATCGCAGCGCGGCATCTCCAGTGGTGGCCCTCGCAGCCAATATTGTGAGTAGATTGGCGTTGTACTCATTGTTGTTTTTCAGTGTATCTATCGCTTAGCCTAATATTCTTTTTTTAAGCAGTGCTGTACTACTTTAGTCCAGCGACTTCGGGGAGGATGCGCAAATCCCCTTTTGACCGGAGACACACCCCGGCGACACACACCTCGAAGCGCATCGCGTGATTCGCCGGGCCCGCTGTTGGCGCCTGCCGCTGCGGCCGAGGCAGCCCCGCAGCCTCCCATGCATGCGGCGCTGGGTCGTTTCCGGCAACGCGACTCGTCTCGCCCCCGGCGAAGAGGAACGGTGCGTTCGCCATGAATGAACGCCGCATTCGCCCGGCCACCTTTTATGAGCGTTGCACGGAACCGAACGGCTTTCGGACGGGGTCGGCAATACAGCTAAATCAAAGGTTAACCAAACGAAACCATGGCTCAACCAAACTAAGCGAAGCTTTTTCTTTGCATATCCAAGGTTAGCGGACCTATAAGCCGCAGCCATTTTTTCCTTGGTTGTTGTATTCATCTTTCTCTTTTTTGTGATGAGAGTTTGTTGTTTTTAAAATCTGCGTTCCGGTGTTGCTCGCTACCTGTTCATTCTTTAACCATCTTCATGGGAGGTGCCACCTAAGGTTTTTACCCTGGGCCCTCCCAGTGCTTTTTATACATGTTTCATGTTTACTCTTTGGAAATAAATTTCTAATCAATTAAATTCAATGCTCTCTGACTCAATTGCACGCATTGTATTCGTAAATAAGGGCGGTTTGGCATCTTTAGGTTCGTTTACTGGCGGTGCGGAGCTATTTAACATATTTTAATTTACATACTGCCTCGCACTGAAAGGGCTGAACCTGTCCCTATCTCTGAATGGAATACCGCGCTTCTGACGGCAGGTGTTTTCATCATTGATCAATCCTTTTTGATCTGGTATGCGGAACCTATAAAAGGCCATACTGAAATCGCAACGCACTAGCGACAGTTCCGACGTCAACGTTCGTCGTCGCAGCCAAATTAGATAAGCATTGTTGCTCAGTATACTGACGGCTCAGCCCAATGGATTTTTGGTACAACTGTAGGCACAACTACAGTTGTACAAAACGACTTACGCATGACGTCTCATTCTCGCCATGTATACATAGGTGTATGAGGTTGTCGCCTTTGCAATCCTTCTAGCACCGTTATTATGTATGCAACTAGTTTCTTGACCCGTGGCAGCACATTACCGTATGGGTCTGATGCACCGCTGTGGATTACGTGTCTGCCACTCCTGCTTGGAACCAGTTTTAAAAAAAGTTTCCTCTTTAATTCCGGGATAAACCAAGCTGCGCACTTAGCTTCGGAGCCGATGATGATATCGACGATGATGGTGATTATCTGTGATGGAACATACCCATTCAGAGGATCGGCCGATCATCAGGGTAAGAGAAAAATATTCCTAACCGGCTACTGGGTTCATCCTAAAGAAAATTCAGATGCAGTCTGGGAGAAATTATCGAGTCATTGAAAGAGGACCAAAAAGGGAAATGTCCAGAAGAGTAGGATGAATAAGCAAAAGGCTAAAAGGCCGTCCTCGTCTTCCTCCTCATAATCACAGGCAGATGCACGCAGTGCCCAGCAATAAAGACGAAGAGGAGTCGAGGCAGCACCGGTGGTTCCGGCTCGCCGTCAGAAAGTAAAGTCCCTGCCGTAGCCAACACCGGCAACGGCCGAACGAGGGGGGACACGGAAGAACGAAAGGTGAGTTGCTTTACGCCGTTACGTGTGGGCGTGTTCAGCGATAACCTTCGCCGAATGTACTCACATGGCAGCGTTGACCGAACATGTGGAAAAGGCATAACTCCGCAGTCTCACTCACGAGTGCGCTCACACGTCCCCCCCCCCCCCATGAGTGAGTGGTGAGTGAGCCTCGCCATCGTTTTGGACTGGCGAGTGCGAGTGTGAGTGAGTGCGAGCCCCACGCGCAGTAAGCCCTGCTCACTACTCGCGGGTGCGTGCACCACTCGCGGTGAGCCCCACTCACCACTCGCGAGTGCGAGAGCAGCTCGCGGGGAACCCCGCTCACCACTCGCGAGTGCACTCGTGCTACTCGCGCCACGGGGCTTACCGCAGTGAGCGCCACTATTCGGCGCAGAAGCCGCTCGCTGTGATGGTTGTTAATGGCGGGATTGCTTTTAGCTTCGGAAATATATCGTCATTAGGCTCCTGCTATGGGGCACTCTAGAATTAATTCTCTTGTGGCGTGTTTATTTCACAACATGATTTGGATGGCCGTCTTATGCTGTAATGCACTAATACTATACAGTTTCATGACTCATGGAGGGTCTGCTGCACACACTGGCGTGCGAGGGGAGACAACGACTGGTGAGCGCTATTGAGTGCGAGTGGTGAAGGCGAATAATGAGCGTGAGTGATTGCGAATGGTGAAGGCGAATAATGAGCGTGAGCGCGAGAGGGTGCGAGTGGAGGAGGGCGCGTAGTGAGTGGGAGTGCGAGTGAGTGCGAGTGTTGGGGGCGACTGGTGGGTGTGAGTTAGTGCGTGAGGAAAAAAATATTTTTCTGTGTGAGCGTGAGTTGTTGGCGCCCATTTTTGCCGAGGTATGGGAAAAGGTGCCGAAGGAAGCAAGTCGGTGAAGCGCATGCATGACGCGCACTTTTCGCTGGCAAGCCTTCTCTCATAGTTGCTATTACAAGGGCAGCTATCAAGGCTACCGCTCGGCATAGGTCGGCGTACTCACTCGTGAGTACACTCATTTGTACTCATTTGTACTCAAACTCACGAGTGAGTACGATGATGAGTGGTCACACACCCAGAAAAAAACAGTGAGTTCGATGACGAGTGAGTACAGGGGTAAGTCCACTACTCGTGAGTACAGTAATCATGAGTACACTACTCATGAGTATGAGTACTCATGAGTACAGTATTCATGAGTATGAGTACTCATGAGTTTGAGTATTCATTAGTATGAGTACTCATGAGTACACAGTACTCAGGAGTACACAGCACTCATGAGTACAGTACTCATGAATACTGTTTTTGCGAGTGCTTGCACTCTTGAGTGTATGCACTCCTGAGTACAGTAGTGCAAACAAGAAAACGGACGACAAAAGCTGCCACCCGAAGACACGCAGAAAAACGCAGTTTACGGCCACGGCTGCACCGTTAAGCCCCGAGCTCCCCTGAGCCCGTCCCGGCCTGAGAACAAGAGGAGACGCCAGACGCAACGCGAGTGCTTACGTTCCGTTTCGCTTTCTCACATGTACTTGCCTTCGCGCAGTAAGTCGCCCAACGACAGTGCACCGCGTCAAACGTTTTCTTCCTCTGTCCTGATTTATATGTAACCTGTGTTTTTCTAATCAATTAAACAATTTATTTTTTCTACTTAGTTTTTCATTCGAACTACGACCTAGCTAACAGTGCAGATAAGTTGATTATTCGTGAGTAATACAAATTGAGTACTCATGAGTAGAGATTGAGTACTTATGAGTGCAGAATGAGTAGTACTCATGAGTACAGATTGAGTACTCATGAGTACAGAGTGACTACTCATGAGTACAGATTCAGTACTCATGAGTGCAGATTGAGTACGAATACTCGTGAGGACAAATGAGTTTGAGTACAAGTGAGTACGATTACAAATGAGTATTTGATGAGTGAGTACGAGTGATTTTGTGAACAGACGAACTTTTTGAGTCTGAGTTTGATTGAGTACAGCGTGAATGAAAAAAATAGTGATTGAGTTTGAGTGAGTTCTTTCTGTTTTGCCGACCTATGCCGCTCGGCAGGTAGTGCGGAGCGTGCCTCCGTTGCTGTGTGCCGCTCGTCACCGGCATCACGGCGCAAGCGTCGTCGACGGCGTGTACTGGCCTCCGCAAATCGTGTTGAGCGTCACCGCAGTAAGGGGTGTCCCTGCCGGTGCTTTCCCGGAATGAGAGGTGCCCTTGAAATTTCTACTTATACTTTCTCGATATACGAGGGGGCCCTGCAATCCGGACGAAATTGAACATGCCAGCGGGGTGCATCCTTGACAAGTTTCCGGGCTTTTTGCCTGTTTGAAAGCCAACGGCGCGTGCCTGGCCCACCATTGGTACGGGTCCTTGCGCATTCAATTGGAACAGAGCTACCCACTGTGGAACAGTAGGCTTATTTTTGTTTGCGAGGACAACGCGGTTCTCCTTACTTATTTTTGAAGGTAAAAAATTCTGAAGAATGCGAAATTTCAAGGCACACGTACCTCCGTTTTGTTTGTGGCAACCGATTGGACCGCGGCCCGGTAAATCCGGTTCTGCTTCGTGCACTCATTTGGCTGCGCCGTCAAAATGCGCTCTGATCGTGGCTTGGGGACAAATTGTAAACACGTTAGTACTTCTTGGGACGCGTAGGATGATCAGAGTTCTGTTAATTAGGAACACACATTAGGTTTTTTTCTACGATTACAAAAAAAAACATACTTTCAAAACAGCCTCGAAGAGATACGCGCTGATCCCAATAGCCTGCTGGCGGGGGCTGGGAACACGGGAAAATTGAATAGACTTGAAGAAAACATCATTATGGTAGTTGCTAGAGGGCAAAAAAAGAATATGAGAGGTTGGAGGGGAAGAGAAAAGCCGTGTTAGGTGGCAAGGATGAGCGAAGCGCCATCTTTCGACAACATTTTTAGCGGAGCAAGCTGATACGTGGCCAACTCTTTTCCCTCGCTTAGCGTAATTAAGCTCCTTCGCCACAATAGGAGTGCACTGTCCACAATTTCAAGTCTATATTGATATCACAGATGTTGATGGTGATGATTATGTTGATATCACAACTTAGGCAGTTTCACATCGTGAGGGGGGCAGTACCGCGCTCCCCCTTTTAAGTGTTTGTTAGGACAATCTCTATATTAGGTTTTGGAACTTTGTGTGGGGAACATTGGTAAGCAAAAACAAATTGGATATATCGGCGGTGTGAACACACACTCAGAAATCCGTAAAACACGTTATTTACCCCACATCTAAATTTGTCCTATCGGGAGTTCTTTAGGTAAAACACCGTAAACCATTTTTTTAGAAATTTAAACGGATTATCTATATCATCAAAAACCAGTTCGACATCTGAACGGCCCTGCGGTATAACAAGAAGTCACGGACAAACAGTTTAGCATTGTTTACTCTTTCACGGCTGTAACTTAAAAAATACAGTCCTGCAGAGTATGTAGAGCATGACAGGAATGTACTTTCAAAACTTCAAGTGTCTTCGACCCGTGGTTTGGCTGCGGGTTGACATCACCTGTTAGTACTTTTTAGGAGCCCTAAATATCTATTCAAGCTCTGTTGGATCTAGGTTGTATAAATACTTCCATTTATTTTTCGGGCTTAAACCTACCAAATTCTAGGTGCACATATTTCAGCCTGGTCTCCTCTCAGAACAAAATAAACTATGAGATCGAATGGTTCGTTCCCTAAACGTTCAAAAAATGTAATTTTGCGATAAATCATCACGGGGGGTTCCGCCTGCGGCTTTTCCCATATCTTTTCTACCAATTGATGTAGCATGTACGCTCTTTGGAAATAAAATTCAATTCAAATAAAAAAAATCACACATCTCCACGCCGTGAATGATGCCGAGGGTGCGAAGCACTGGGACGCAAGTTGTGTATTGCCTGTGTGATGAGCGTCATCGATGCATGCGTGCTGATGCACTCAGAGTTTTAAATGATTTTAAGGTGCAGTAAATGCACTGTAAATGACAAGCGCCACACGAAAGACAATTTGTGTCCCGGTATTTCGCACCCTCGGCATCGTTCGCAACGTGGAGATGTGTGAATTTATTGGCCCAAATTGGGCTGAATTGACATGAATTGTCACGCATTAAATGCATTAATGAATGCACAAACGTGTGTGCAGTGTGTATATACAGTGTTTTATTGACGGTATTCTTGATACGTTGTGACGAGTTCCGGACTGCATTTTCCCTTCACGATCACTGCCTTGTGATCGGTGAAGTGCAGAGACAGTGGTTCTTCCAGCGGGGCTAGATTACAGTTGGCAAACACGAGGTCTAAGCACGTTCCCCTGATGGTCGTCGGTTGATTCCGGAACGCGCTTATATACGCATTGCACCGCAGCGCCCTCTCGTGTAGCTCACTGTACACTGTAGTCACTGTAGTTTCAACTGTAATTGCAACTGCTCTTTTTCCGGGAATTATCGATGACAGTTTAGGTTTTTGCTGTGTTTTTGCATTTTGTACCCTTTGAAATTCGCGCTCTTTGCTACTGCGGTTTGCTGCGCTCTCCCCAGATGGTGCGCGGATGGGTTGCCTTCATTTGAGGCGAGGGAAGCGCAAACTAAAATACGTTTTGAGGATCGGCTTAAGACATTCAGATGAGAAGAACTGGGAAGCCAGAGTGCACAGGTACGTGTACCTTAAAAGTGTGGACACCCAATGGCGGAAGAGGACGCGAAAGCTGGCGACTAAATATACCTTGACCGCGGCAAATAAACAAGGGGGGGGGGCAGTTAAAAAGCAAGTGAAGAAAACAGAGACGCTCATGTGGAAAGAGAGGATGGAAAAGAAGGGATCGCTGGGAATCTACAAAGCAAGCAAAAGAGAGATCCGGAAAGAGAACTTTTATGACAGCAATAAAGGTAGTGCGTTGCTCTTTGAGGCGCGGGCTGGCTGCTTGAGAACTCGAACTTACACGGGAAAATATTCGTCACAGGATGAGACATGTGTTGGATGTGGCAGGGATAAAGAAACAATCGACCACATAGTAATAGGATGGCAAAAGATTTAGCCGGATAGAATTGGGGGAAAGTCCTACTTCCTGAGGCACTGGGCTTCGCAATTGATGGAAGCATTCACTGGTCAGCAGTAGGTATTACTAAGAAGCGGCTAGAGTATTGGTGGAAAAAAAGCAGGGAAGTCGATAAAATAACATCCCAGCCAGGGGTAGCGGCAGGGCAGAATTAAAAAGAAATCCGAGTTGAGGGAATAAATTTAAATTCAAACTACTAAGATAGACTAGATGGAGCACGCCGTCACCCCGATTCAAAGTGGAGGCATTTAATCATCATCATCACAATAATAATCATCACCATCATCATCATCATCATCACTGCGCGCCCCTCTAGACAGACGGCTTACAATGCTGTGCGCACGGAGAACGCCGGATGGCGGCACGGACATTGCGAGGTCCTAAAGTGCGTCGCACTTAATAAAACCCCCGAGAGACAAACACAGATCCTCCTTAATCACTAGTTATGAATTTCGAAAACTTTTGTCATCTCGCAAAAATCGCATTTTCGCTGATCAGTCAGGGTTATTTACAAAAACCTACTCATGTTCCCAAGTTCCCTGCCTAAACTTGCCTTCGTCCACATTGTGTCCTTTCAGGCGACATGCCGAACATCAAGCTACAGAGCTTGGACGGTGCCGTCTTCGACGTGGACGTCGAAGTGGCCAGAGCGTCGGAGACCATAAATACGCTGCTCGACGTGCTAGGCGTCGTCGAGGGAGAAACGATACCGGTGCCTAAGGTGGAGTCCTCCATCTTGGAGAAGGTCCTCGAATGGGCCACGCACCACCGGGACGACCCACCTCGGCCCGAGGGTGAAAAGGAAGATTTGCGCACCGACAACATCCCCGAGTGGGACACCAACTTCCTCGCTGAGTTCGACCAGAGCACGCTGTTCGAGCTTTTGCAGGCGGCCGTGTACATGGACATGAGGGGCCTGATTGACGTCACCGCCAAGACGGTCGCCAACATGATCAAGGGTAAGACTGCTGAGGAGATCCGCAAGCGGTTCAACATTAAGAACGACTTCGTCAGCGCCAAGGAAGAACCAGAGGAGGTGCCGAAGGAGGCGGCCCAGGGGCGCTGCACTCGTAGTAAGAAGAGAGTGCTTGCAGAAGACCGACAAGTGCCCACTCCAGAAGAACCGGTAAAGAAAAAGAAGAAGAAATGAGCCACGCGGTCAAATCAGTCGGTGTATCCGGGACCTGCCCTGAGGGCGGCGTTTGCAATGTCCCGGAAAAGACGAGTCAGCGCTAACTGAGGACGGAATGTTGAAGAAGGAATGAGGACGGAGTGTTGAAGAAGGAGTGATGCCCATCATAAAATCTGTCACAGGGAAAGGTTTTGCCCAAATTCGACGTGCGATCCTGTACAAAGTTTACGTTTCAATGCAAAATTGAAGGGCTCCCAAAATAGATTTGTCATGGTGCTTCAACATCTCAAAATCCTTTAGAACATGGTCTATAAGCGCGCCCAGTCTTTTGGTTACGCGGCTTAGCCAAAGCTGAGCCAATATCCGAGCCAAAGGTTTCTTCTTGCGCACACCAACGTAAATAAACTGGCTAAATTTTTAAAATTTCTCAGCGTCCGTGAAAGTCCGGGCACTGTTTGTTGGCTGACGTAACGTCACACAAGAAATGCCACCGCCGTTGACCGACCTGTTTCGGTTGCAGCTGTAAATGCAGTTGGTAGCACCATTAACGCAGATCGCAACAAGCTCACAGAAACTGAAAAAAAAAAACCGTATGCTAAAGCGAGCTATTAACGGAGTACGCTTGAGTGCCAGCCAACCGGTGGCAAATTACTCATCACTTTGTTCCTCTCCCGCCAATTTTTACCCCAAGAAAAGGAGTACTTCGCACAGTACTCACCTGAATGCCAGGCAGACACGACGCCCAGAACGCCTGCGGCAGCCGATGGCTCCACAGCTCTAACTCCGTTTTCCCGCCAAAATCATTGACGCGAGCGCCACCTCTCAATGCCTTCTCATGAAAAGAGAAAGTAACAAAAGAAAAGAAGCGCAAGTCGCAGTACCATGCAGCAATATGCCGTAGGGCTTCCTTTCGGATAAACAGCTAAACCTGAATGTAACAAACCTCTAGGTAACGAATTCTGGGATTTACCGGTTTTTCAGTTCCCTATTGCCACCCCCATTGCAGAGCAAGTCTTTGCAACCTGTATGGAAGAAAGATGTTCCGATGGTTAACCCTGATGTAACGAATTCGCTACGTTGGCGAGTCATTGTTTATGCCATTTTACTTAATGAAGAATAGGCTGGAGAAATGTACTAATTTAGCGAATTTCGCCCGCACCCCAAAACTACTGTGTGTTTCCACGTGTGAGTGCCGTGCCGATTAGGTGCTAGGCCTGCCTGTCGGCGTGTAGTTGCACGCTACCTGTAGAGTCGACGGTTCTGCTGCCAGAGAACGAAAATTTATTTTATCCAGACAAACGCAACGTTTTAAATGCCGTCTCCACCGGCGAGAAAGAAGACCGTCGCCGCCCTATAAAATATCCCAACTAGCAACCTCTCAAGAATTTTGAGTGCGTAAAATAGCGCCAAGTCCGCAAAAGGCGCCCATACGTTTGGTAGTTGAAACGTGTCAAGCACCGAAAAGTGTCAAAGGCAAAAGGGTACTTGAGTTACGTTGGCGCATACGGTTGTAAGTAACCTTGCTCCTTCGGAGTGCCGTGTAGTGACTAAGCTTGTGGGAAAGCAGCAGGCGAAAATCACGCAGTTTTTCACTGTAAAATAAATCCTTCAATGGTGAGCTCACCGTCACTGATATCTAGCAGTCTGGTTTTGTTTCTGCGTCATACACGCAAGCCTTAAAGGGACACTGAAGTGATATGTAAACATTGCGGGATTACTAGCGCAAATTGTAGTCCGGAGTCCCCAGGCCATGTTTCGAACAGTCTAGGCGCGTTTACGCGATTTTATTTAGTACAAAAACTAATTCGAAAACGCTGTCCTCCTCTCTTTACGCTCGCCCATTTTCTGTGGCGTTTTCGTGTGACGTCAGGAGGGGATGAGCTGGCAATTGGCTGCGCCACGGCTGCGCTACTGGGCCGACAGAGTCAGTCGGCCCAGCGTTTCGTCCGCCGGCCGCCGGCGGGTCGTCGCAATCAAGGAGGTTAAAAAAAATTGCTTGGTCGCAATTCGTTCGCTTAGTTGAAACGAAGCCAGGACACGTTTGTGAATGGAAGAATGTGCCTTTCTTTACTTGGTTTGTTTGTACACTGTATCTAGCTCCAAGTCAAGGTCGCTTCACACAAGCGCTGCACATGCGACGCTTCGCTGACTGGTACGCCAGTAGGAAAATATAAGGCCTCTTGAAGGCGGGAGAAGAGTCAGCGAAGTCAATATAGGTACTAAGCAAATAAAATCAACTGATATTTTTACCGTACAGCGTAAAACTAGGGCGCGGGAAGCACTTTTTTGCGCTGGGCGAACAAGCACAGCGGTCAGCAGCACGACTACGCATCTGCGAACGCTTTTCCGTCTACGAAATGCAATTGCTAGACGTGAGCTACTGTGGAAACTCGGGCGACGCTTACTACACGATCGCAGTACAACAAATAGTCACTTAAGCGGCTTGAAATGCCAAAATTAAATAAAAGTGCAAACCGGTTGTACAATATATACCCTATATTAGCAAGGCCTTCGCGTCCCGCTCCGTGGCCTAGCGGTCTGGGGCGCTGGGATTTCACCGCAAATGTTTTGCGAGTCACGGGTTCGAATCCCCGCGGGTACGTGCTTTTTTTTTTTGTAAGTTAACTTTTTTGTTTTCCGCCGATGTTTTCTATATTGAGTTCACCTTTTTTTGGGCCGCAACGTTCATGGCTACACGAACTAGTTCAGAAAACGCGCGAAGGCTGGCACTGGCGCGCTAGCGAGTTCTCGTTGGCGTGCTGTTGCCATAAGCACCGACTGCTTGCAGGCAGTGGGCACAGGCCAGAATGAACAGACCCTTGGCCTGGTGCGAACACGCTTTTTACGATACAGGCATGAGGGAGGCAAGCTCCAAATATGGGGGAAAAGCGCATGACATTTGGGCGTCTGCGGGTACGCGGAGGGCGTTCATGCTCTGCGTAGGTCTCGGCTAGTGAATGCTACGACTACAAGCCGTCGTGGGAGGCTTATCTTGTGCATTTTACAGCCGACAACATGGCAGAAGCGCAGTACGATGATTACTGAGATATTGAGAATGCCCATCCAACAAAGCCATTGGTTATGTTTTACAGAACCGAAACCGAAACCGAAACTTGTGTGATTGCTAACCTTGGGCATCGTCCAATCACGGCGCTCCTCCTCTCAACGTCACAGCCTTAGTTGGTGCGGCCGCCGCAAACCGCGCATGGTAGTTTTTCTCAGGGGGGTAAAGCGAGCTCCGAGACCGTACGAATCGTGGGCGCTGACATGATACAATTCTCATGGTTGCCAGATCAATTTTATTCAGTCCTCTAAACAGTTGTTCCGTAATTATTTAACTAAAACAAAGAACTGAAGCAAAATAGTTACAAATAATTGTCTCAGTAATTAAACTAGCTCTATAAAAAACTTTTACTGTAACTAAGCTTTAATTAGCGAACAAAAAGAAAGTGCGTAGTTCAGTTTTGGTTTCGATTTTCGTTAAGTGTGCTAGGAAGGGGCGAGGCCCTTGCGCCTGACTTGCGAAGTGTGTGTGTGCAGTCTCCAGCTCAGATCTGCGTGCGTGCAAAACGTGTACAACTGGTACAACTCGGATGCACACGCTGAGCAAGTGCCTTCCCGGGCGCTCGCGAGGCTGTCATTCGTTTCTTCACGTTAAACACCTTATCTATTGCCCCTGCACCGACGCCGGAACCCCGGAACAGCGATTCCGATCTGACCTTGACTACCGCAAGTTCACTACAGGCTACGGAGTGGCAGCGATCGTTCCCGTTGGAAGAGAAATAAAAGGAGCTTTTATAATCGTTCCGTTCGAGTTATAATCGTTCCAGTTGTTTTATTCATGGAACTTCTTCCAGCTCTTCGTGCTTCGAACTTTTGCGCAAACGTTCGTAAAGGTAGAACGAAAAAATAGGTAACGAAATGCGGTTTCTTTTTAAATCAGTCACAATAAGACAATAAGTAAATGTTCTCTCCCCGCGCGCTCTGTGCAGCCCATTCAGTCCCGCAAGCTTTCCCTTTGAAATGGTGGAAAGCAGCTAGAGCTTGACGCGTAGACAGAAAGGAAAACGGGACACGCCGCTGACTGTATTTCGCATACTCCTTTGGCATGCATTCTGCCACTCCGTTGGTCTGCGATCGACCGCGCTCTTTCGCTACTGTGCTTCAACGGGACCGCGACTCACCGGCAATATCAGCGTTGGCCCATGCGATAGCGTTTTTTTTTTCTTGGTGTCAATAAAGGCTCCACATTCAGCTAAAGTCACAGTTCACTTTACTTCATTTGAAAAGCAATCAGTGACGCGCAAAATGTCACAGAATGGCAAATAAAGCGGCACAGCGCAAAAATGCTCGGAGATCATGACGGAGATTCATTTTTCTGTGCGCCCCAGTACGGATAAGCTGATTCCTTGGCGTCCTCGCGCATGCGATCAGTCGCATTCAAGCTTGCGCGCAGGTGTTGTGTGAGCGTTGCCACATCTTGCTCAAATAGTCTCAGTACATATAAGACACACGCTGAACCGAGAACACGTCGTTTACCTACCCACAGGAGGTAAAACCACGCAATGCTGTCGACGCCGCGTGCACAAAATCCGCCTGGCCAGCGGTCCGCCATGTTACAATTAATCCCGGCATGCTTCGCTAGCCGGATGCAGAAACGACACAGTAGCACGTTGCCAGATTACAACCCATCGCTTTCGCCGTTTTTAGTAAGCAAAAGCTCAGCCGGCAACCTTCAAATCGTTGTATCATGTCTGCCACTGTGTGTCGTACGGTTCCAATGCATTGGCTGAGCGGCGCGCTTTCCCTCTAGAGTCAGTATATTATCTCTATGGTTTTTCTTCTTTCGCGCTTTGTAAAATAATTAATGATTTGTCAACCGGATAAACGATGAAAAGTGTGCTAATTTGAGCCAGTCTACGCAGTGCAAGCAAAAACGTGAGCTTGACAAATTCACTTCAGTGTCCCTTTAACTTAAAACCTGCATGTAAGGAAAACCTGGATGTAACAAAAAATTGCGAATTTTG
Organism: Haemaphysalis longicornis; assembly: GCF_048455015.1. Classification (NCBI taxonomy): domain Eukaryota; kingdom Metazoa; phylum Arthropoda; class Arachnida; order Ixodida; family Ixodidae; genus Haemaphysalis; species Haemaphysalis longicornis. The sequence continues at coordinate 109,510,444 of NW_027526335.1, read as the reverse complement.
TAGCGTAAGCTACACTGGCCGAGGTTGAGCAGTTTCGCGTGTGCCGTGAAGGGCCGTTCTGCGCAAGCGCAAGGGACATTGGCTTGGCTTGGACTGGATTGAATTGGATTTGGATTGAATTGGATTAAAGTGGATTGTGTTGGATTGTGTTGCGTCATAGCCGCGGCAGACGCAGTGGCGCCGGCGCGTACCCAGGTGTGCGCCTCAATTGCGGAGTAGCCAAGTCTGACGCTGCACCGGAGCCGCTTGATAGCCGTTTCGCGTGGCTCGTGAAGAGCCGCGCTGAGCATGCGCGAGCAGCAGTGACTGGACAAGACTGGACTGGACTGGACTGGATTAGACTGAATCGGACAGGACTGGACTGGACTAGACTGGATTGGACTGGATTGCTGAACCTTAGCTCACGCTACGTAGATCCTGGCATAGCAGAGCTAAGCCACTACTGATTTTTTGTCAACTTCGTTATATCCAGGTTTAACTGTATATCGGGGTATGTATATGCACGATGAAGAGAGAGGCGATATCGGCGGCGTGGGATTTTCGTTAGCGTGAGTTTTCCGGTTTGCACGCATACAATCCTGTATCACGCCTAAAAGAAAGCGATTGTGGGTTTTCTCGACCCGCTTAGCGCTTGGATGGAAGAAAACAACGTGTATTTTGAGTCGCGTGGTGCTTAGAATAGAATGAGGTTTGCCACGCCGAGGAGCGTGTTTCACGTTTATTGCACGTGAACAATTTCAGAGTGTAGCCTCCGCCGTGCTTCCAGGCACGAATGAAAGGGAAAGCGCTTATCCGCGATGCTACGTAGGTGTCCTTCTAAGGAAAGCGAAAAGTGCTGCACGTATCAGCTGAAAAGCCCCATTGAAGACATGAAAAGTTCGTCGTCTGTGAGGTTTTTTTTTGTAATTTCGGCGCAGGTCATTTTTGATTTTGCGATACGTTGATGCAAAGAATTTCACAGACACGCGCGTGTGCTCTGGCGCCAACTCGCAGTCGCCGCTGCAGACCTCTGTTGATGCGGCGCTGTTTCCAATTACGTTATCGATGGATGGGTTGAGCACATACCCTACTCGTCGGGGTATGCATGAGCATCAGTGTCTAGAGGTCCGCCCGAGGTATTTCTAGACACAGCTGTGGGATTCCAGTCGGGGCACATCCGACGTAGTTTTAAGTTCTGGAATAAGGGTGCGCGCGACGTACTGTATAGTCATGGGAAAATGAAATGAGAGCATGAAAGTATAAACTAGAACACGCAAAATAAATGAGTATGGATAGTGGAGATAAAATAGTGGCTCGCTAGTGGTGTATGTGAAAGACACATTTTTTTGCTGCAAAAGCCACGGGACAATTTCCCTTGCACGGAAAAGAATCGCGCTATTTGCGTGGTCTGTTTCATATTTTCGCGTTCGCGTTTCATTTGTTTATGATTGAACGTCCCTTCGGCTGCTTTCAACTTCAGTGTGGCGTTCGCAAGACCATCCGGCAGCGACAGAGACTAAGATCCCGGAGGTCCACCCAAGAACCACTCCAATACCAAGAATTGAAAAACGACGGCAGTGGCTCGGCAGCTAACCCTAACAAGCAGTTCGGAGCCTCGCCTGGCCGCCGCACAGCTGGAGGGCCAGCGCCAGCTGCTGACGAACTGTCCGAGGTTACTTCGGCGGTATTTCCGGCGGCGTGATTCCAAACGCTTCGCTGCACAGAGCACCCACGTGACACGTGTGATGTCACTGCGCGCGCTATTCTTTTGAGCGCCTGCTAAAGGGTACTCGCCGTTCTGGCTCTGTAGCCATGACGTAGAGCACTGAGTATTGGCGCTGGCGGCTTGGGTTCGAGCCCCAGCAAGTCGATCTGTTTCTTTTTTTTTTCATTGCCTATTTTATTCCTACATTTCATTTTTTTCTTCTAAACTAAAATGTACGGGTCGTTTTTGTTAATAATGGTGATTTGGTACGTTTTAGGTCGCTTTAGGCTTGGGGCGCAGCCAATAACCACGTTGAATTACGGTTCTCCATCGCGCGAACAGACATGTCACGTGGGTGCTCTGTGCAGCGAAGCGTTTGGAAATACGCTTCCCGGCGCTAGCAGATCCAGACCTCCGACCATCGCAGGAATGGAAGTAGTAGAAGTTGAAGGTGAGGATATTTCACCGGAAGATTTTCATAACGACCTAGGCTTGCTCTCATGCCATAAGCAACGTAGGCCGAGCACGTACTCTACTCTAAGCTCAACGACTAGGAGGCCGGGCACAGGGTGTGTCGGAGCAGCAACAAGAACTCCAATAAGCGGCAACTCACCATGCTCGCGTCTTTCGGCGCGCTACAGGCAACCGCGGTTACCGAAACAGGACATCAAAATAGTTCTCCGACGGCGTGACGGGCTTAACGTTCGCAAGCACAGCGACGGGCAGTTACGCGACGCCATAAGCAGCGCTACGGCACTACAGCCCAGTGATGTAGAAATGGACATTGTAAGGACGAACCCCACTCTGAATATGTTAATTATCAGCACACCCAAGATTGGAAATGCCGAAAAATACAACGCTCTGAGGGAGGTGCGCATCTCCGACAAGACCTATGAAATTAGTGCCTACGCCACTGCTCCTGAAGACACTACTGCTCCTGAAGGGCGTCATCCAAAATATCCCTGCTTACGACTGCGATGAAGACATCAGCAAAGGTATGAAATATAGCAAGAACCCTACCATACTAACAGCACGCAGAATGGGAAAGACCAACTCTGCTATCATCATCTTCGAGAGAAGCCAATTTCCATACTTCGTGTACTAACAGGAGCAGAATATCGGTGCTTTCTGCACAAAAAGAAACAAGAAATCTGTGATGCCTGCGGGGGTGTAGGACACCGGAAAGATGTATGACCGCAGCCGGAGAACAAAACTTGCAAGACCTGCGGTGCATCCAACCCGGGCAGCTGTGCACATGGATGTACACAGCAATGTGCAATATGTGGCAAGAACCACGTAACGGGGGACAAACGTTGCCGCCAGAGGTACAAGACCCCCTACCTGCTCATTCAGAGAAAATGGGAAAAAAATCAAGCAACAACGCCTACACTACCACCATGCAGGATCAGAAGCCTGGGGCAGTGACAGTCGAGAGAAAACGCTGCAAACAGGAACTATGGCCCACCTTTCACGGAAAGATCTACTTAAAAAAGTGCACAGCCAGGAGAGAGGCCGATCAAAGGATCAAAGTCCTTCCCAAGGCTACCGCGACAGATACAGGGGGCACAGAACAGCAGAAGGAGCTCCCGCTCAGCGTCCAAAAATGTCTCTGGCTCAACGCGGGGCCGTTAAAAATTCCAGGCCATGACGGTTAGCAGAGATCATCACCTGAAAGAAGAAGACCAGCGCAACGAAAAATAAGGTGATCTGGGCGGCAGCGGTTTCCCAAGACCAAGACCTAGTACACAACGCACCACATCCAAACACGCAGCTTGAACAAGAACTAAGAAGGATCCGTGAACTCTTAGAGACAACGGTTCGCGAAAACGTTGAAATTAAACAAGAAATAGCCACACTGAAGGCACAGATGAACACACGCCAGGTAGCAGAAATCAAGTACCACAATTGAAAAGAGCCAATAGAAGCGGACGGGGTAGAAATCGATTCTGATGCAGATTCTCCTCCACCCAAACGGAAAGCTTCAGAAATCTGCAACAGACCGAGAATACAAGAGGAAATCAAAAGGTAACTAAGCGTTAACCTCGATAAATGCTTTGACTCCGTCACCGAGAAGATAGAATCGAAAATTGCCGATTTTTCTGCTAGCATCCAGAACAAATGGGAATTACGAATACGAGGATCACCAAGCTAGAAAACACCTTGACAGTACAGTGCAACGACCCCAGGCTTGCAGGTAACACTCACATCGTCGGGGAGCACAACTGGAAGCGGGCAGTACAGGTCCCATGTCCAAATCTCAAAACCATTTTTGTAATCTGGCAGTGGAATTGCAGAGGGTACCAACGGAAAAAAACATAACCTACAGATATACATTGACCAAATGGAATCAGCAAAAAAACCCGACATCATTGCACTACAAGAAACGGGAGTCATTGCAAAGATTTCGGGATATGTTACATACGTCCAACCAGGAATTACCGGCAAACCTCCGATAGCAACGTTAGTTAGACGAAATATCCCAGTCATCCAGCACAACACCGAAATTGAAACGGCAGATCACATTCTTCAAGAAATTATCGGAAGTCCGAACAAGGAAATTAAATACAGCATATTCGTACTAAAGGTATACAGCAATCCAGGACAACAGGACAAATTCACCAAGCTCTTCAAAGCCACGCTCAACATCTCTAAAAAGAACCCCCTAATAATTATTGGCGAATTCAATGCACCGCATGCCGCTTGGTGTTACGATAAGGAAATTCGTAAAGGTAGAAATCTTTAAAAGGTAGAGGACATTCATCAATTAGACCTCACACTCGTCACCGATTTCACCAACCCTAGCCGAATCGGAAATAGCGTGTCCAGAGATACTACGACGGATCTATTGCTGACCAAAAACGTCAAAAACACTCAATGGCTCGACCTACAAGAAGGCTTAGGTAGTGACCATTATATAGTCGCAACCACAATAACAACCACCTCAAGTAACGTAAAAGCAAGAGTGACTGGAATCACCGAGTGGGACAAGTTTCGACAGATCCACAACAATGGAAGGGAGACCATCAATGAAATCATAGACATCGATAGCTGGGTGCGCCAAGTTATTGACGACGTGAACACCGCCACAGAGGAGATTCCCAGGGGAGAGGAAGAATAAAAAGATGTGGATGCGAAACTCCCTCACATGTGGCTGGCGAAGAAACGATTGCAACAGAGACTCCAAACGCACAAACACCTCCGCAATCTGCGGAGAATAGCCAAGCTTAATAAGCAGATACAAGATTGTACCCGAAAACTGGCCAATCAGTGTTGGAACTCACTGTGCGAAGCAATGGATCGACCCATTGATAAAAAGAAAACGTGGCACCTCCTTCGTTATCTTGGCGATCCAGAGAAAAATAGAACAACCCAAAAGCACAATCTAGCAAAACTCATACATACATACACCGGCACAGAGCAACAACTTATCCAGGAACTATGTCATAAATGCCCAAAGGCTGAACTACCCACCCCCCAGGCACCGTATGCTGGGATGGATAACCAGGCGTTGGAAGCCCCTATAACGCTAGCAGAGGTTAATTACGCAATACAAATTCTACGAGTCAACTCTGCACCTGAACCGGATGGAATCACAAATAAAATGATCCGAAATTTAGGCGGCACATCAGTTTAGGTGCACACAAAATGCTTCAACAAATGCTGGGAAAGTGGCAACATACTAAGTCAGTGGAAGGCAGCCGCAATCAAACTGATCCCAAAACCAGGAAAGAAACTAAATCTGGAAAATCTTAGACCGATATCCCTCACGTCATGCCTAGGAAAGTTTCTGGAACACGTCGTACTCAACAGACTCAATCGACACATGGAAGAAAAAGATCTATACCCCTTCACCATGGTGGGGACAGCATGCTTATATTGAAGAAACAGATTCTGTAGGGGCACGGCGGTTCTCCTCTGGACACCAGAGCCATACTTGGGTTAGATCTAGCCAAAGCTTTAGATTCCGTGAGGCACGAAGCTATTCTCCAGAGTGTCCAAAATATAGGGGTAGGAATGCGAACCTATTACTATATCCGCAACTTTCTAAGCGACAGGACAGCCACACTGAGTGTTGGTTGCATTCAAAGCGAAAATATCAACCTCGCCAGCAAAGGAACGCCGCAAGGCTCAGTGTTATCCCCCCCACTTTTCAATAGGGCGCTACTGGATCTACCCGAGAAACTATAGGGGATAAAGTCCCTGAAATTCAGTTTTTATGCTGAGGGTATCACGTTCTGGACTAATAAAGGCAGTGACGGAGAAATGCAAGAACGACTACAACGCGCCGTACATACGATAAACGCATTGTTCTCTCCTAAAGGTCTGACCTGCTGCACGGAGAAGTCAGCCCTACTTATCATCCGCCCTGCACACCATACGGGACGATCAATGCCCACTGATGATCCCCAGACTGAGCTGCATCACGCAGGAAGAACCATACCTACTGTAAACTCAATTCGAATCGTGGGTTTAAATGTCCACACCAGAGGAAGTAACACGGAAATCATAAAGGCATTGGATATGCAAACTACACAGACCATCCTCCTTATCTCTCGCGTAACCAACCGAAAAGGAAGGATGAAAGAAGAAAGCACCATAAAACTCGTCCAGGCTTTCATCATTAGCCGGATCATCTGCGTCACCCCGTACCTTAATCTCAAGAAGGGGGAAAAGAAAAAAATCAACAATATGATTAGAAGGGCATATAAACGAGCTATCGGACTGCCAATGTCAACCCCAAACGACAGGTTCGATGCCTTGGGCCTTCACAACCGCATCGACGAGCTCATAGAGGCCCAGCAAAGCTCACAATTGGAAAGACTCTCCAAAACTCCGACGGGGCGGCACATCCTAAGAGAACTTTGCACACAAGCCGAAGAAGTTGACATACCCGCCGCGCTACGAGAGCTTATACGCAGAACTCCACTGCCCTTAAACATGGATTCGACATATAACAAGGCCAAGAGAACGGCGAGAGCACAAGCCCTCACAAAACAATACGGCAACAACCCCGAAACAGTATTTGCAGACGCAGCGGAGTATCCCGACAAAAACGCCATGGTCGTGGTGGGAGTGAACCACAAATGACAAACGCTTTCCTCGGCGACAGTTCTCACAAAAAATACTACATCTTCAGAACAGGCAGCAATCGCTCTTGCGATCACCGCAACTCGAGCCAGATACATAATCAGCGACTTCAAGGCAGCCAAGGCATGGAGGCAACTTCAAACAAATACCTACCCGAATCCGCTGGCCTATAGTCACTTCCACCCAGAAATCTTCTTAGATAAGTGCAAACACTGCGGCCACCGCGCAGACCTCACGCACATTATGTGGAAATGCCAACGAAAACCACGGAGCAAGACCCCTCTACCCCCCATAGATATCAAACACTTAGAGCACTGGGAAACCCTGCTGCGCAGCTCCGATCCTCTAACGCAGCAGCGCCTTGTCCAGATGGCCGAAGAAGCCGCCAGGGACCAAGATCTCTTGGCTGACTAACGCGGCAAAGGGAGCCCAAGCTCTTTACTTCTGGGCAAATAAAGCTCTCTCTCTCTCTCTCTCTCTCTCTCTCTCTCTCTCTCTCTCTCTCTCTCTCTCTCTCTCTCTCTCTCTCTCTCTCTCTCTCTCTCTCTCTCTCTCTTTCTCTCTCTCTCTCTCTCTCTCTCTCTCTCTCTCTCCTCTCTCTCTCTCTCGAATTAGTTTTTTTCGCAAGGTATACAGTCCCCCAGGAACAGAAAACGGCTTTGAAAAAGTGACGCACGCGGGTTCGATTCCCGGCCCCGGCGGCCACTTTTCTGATGGAGGCGAAAAGCAAAAACGCCCGTGTGTACGAGATTTCGCCGCAGGTTTCAGATCCCTAGGGGGTCAAAATTAATCCGGAACCCTCCACTATGGTTCGCCTCATCTGCCTGTGTGGCGTCGGTGCGTTAAACCCTACAATCAATCAAATCAATAAAAAAGTGACGCCCAAGAACCTTTCGGTGGTTGCCACAATACGTTTCGCGTAAAAAAGAAGAAAAGATCAGTTTTGCGCATGATAGGGCAACAACTTTCGTGAAAATTTCTACCATGCGGCGAAAAAGAATCTTCACGCCGTTGTCACCGCGTCTGTCCGGACAGAATGTCGTAACAAGAGCGCACTGTAAATAAAACTGGCACGCCAGTCTTAGCTTTCCACTGGAGGTCCTCAACACTGCTGAAGACAAGCAGTTGTGCGCTTCACGGAGGCCGACGCACACGCTGGAATGCGCGACGTGACCGGCCTAACCCACAGCGGAGAGAAGAGAGAGCGACAAGCCGACAAGAAGCGACGTGTACGCGGCAACTCCGCTCTTCAGCTTCACCCCCTAATCACACGCTCACCGACGCTGCCAGTCGCACCGAACAAGGAACGACCGACCGCGCGCTCGAGCAGCCACTATTAGTGTGAGCGATTGCTTGTTTGACCACTCATCCACCATATAGCGCGGAAGGCGTGTCGGAGTCAGCGTTCCACGCTTAGCAGCCTCAAGAAAAGGGTGGGAAGGGAGAGAAAGAGAGCGTCCCTCCAAGCAACGCGAGGGGCGGTGAAAAACGACCGTTCGACGCTGTTCCGCACCACGGCAGCGATTGCGCCAGCTCCGTCCACAACTTGAGCATAAGGTGTATATATAGGGACCCCTATTCGCACGGTCGCCTCCTCCTACGCCTTTGTTGCGCATGCGTCCACGGATGTAACAGCACACGTCGCTGACGCGCGCACGCGCGGGCGTTGGCACGCGTGTGTGAGTGTGCACTCCAGAAGGCGCCTTCTCTGCAATGGGTCGCCGCGACCGTGCGAAAGTATGGTCGCTGTGCGTCTCGGTGATCGTATGCGGGCCCCGCGGCTAAATATAGCGGGACATTAAAAGGCATGGCGCATACTCGGCGATTGGTATCGCGTGGTCGGCAGCCTTTATAGCGGTGTCTGCCGTGCGAAAGAGCGGGGCCGCTGGCGCTCGCGCCAAGAGAAACCTTGACCTTCGTGCGATGCGGGAAGTTGTCCCCGAGGCCGCGCACTCTCTTCACCCTTTCGCGACAGTGTCGGCGGTGGCGGCGGGTTCGTACAGCGTGACCCCTCCGAGGTCGGTGGAGTATCGGGGCCTTTGTGCCGTGTGCCCCAGGAGGAGGGTTTGCCTTGTTCGGATTCTTGGCTCAACAGCTCCCGCGGAGTTGAGAGCGGAATGAAAAATGGCGGTACACCGAGTGCCTTGCATTTTTCCGCCGAGGCGTAAATTAGCCTAAGCGCGTGCAACACCAGTGTAGCTTCGTAATAGGCGCCCTCGATTTACCAGTCCTGGATAATCCGCGAAAGTTCTGGGACTGCTTTCGGAACAAAGGTTCCGTACGAATTTGGGGGTAAGTAGAGCGTCTGGTGACGTCCACGGGTGTCTGTGAATGGTGCCAGACTGATAATTAAGCAGGCCTTATTTGCATGAATCCATTTTTTCGCGTGCAGAAGTCATCGGAGTTCCCGGTTCGTGAATAATGAAGCTAGAACAGGAAAGTCACCTTGTGCGCTGTAAATGAACAAGGGGAAGTCGAAAAATTAACTCAGCATTAAATCACTGCGAAAGTGGACGGCCGGCGAAGCTTTTGATGTCATGACATAGAAGTGACGCAGAATTTGGTTAAAGGTACGAGGACATTTTATTTCTCTTCGGCGCGGTTTGTGGTCATTCCTGGGAGAGACATACATACACGCCCACAGGTTTGTTCTACTCTACTTATCCGGAACGAGGTGCCAATTAACAACTAATTCGCTACAAATGCATATCCATGTGATGAGATGGATAGGGTTCAGTTCCAAATCATTAACCGCGTTTGTCTTTGGCGGCAACCGCGTTCTGACAGCTCGCACATAACGCCACGCTCTTTGTCGCTTTATCAGGCGCACACTACACGCCATCGTACAGTCGCACATACACGAAGCTCCCAAGCCAGCGGCGATAGATCAGCGCTAATTTCGGCGATATGTGTTTTCTTTTGTTGTTGGCTGTTTGTTGTCGGCTCCTCCACTTTCACTTTATAGGGTAGAGTTGCCGCTCCCACCTGAGTGGAGATATGGCTTCGCTTTCACGATAAACTTATTCCTTGCAAGCGGGCTTTCCGACATTGCCTCTTCTCGCGTGCACGCGGGCGCCATAAAATCCTGGAGCCTAGCCACAGAAGCTTCGCTTAAAGCAGGTCCTCCTTGAAGCAGCTCACTTGCGTCGACCGTTTACGTATATACAAAGCGTCGATGTACGCACATGTGGCGGCATTCGGCTGGACTAACGCGTTCTTGCAAACATTACGCTGTGTATGTTAAGTATGGACCACATCGCAAAAACTTCCCGAATCAGCAGTCTGCTTGTTGGATTAAGCTAAGGAGGCACGTACTAGAGATCCACTACTCTTTGAGAACAGAGGCCCTACTTATATGACCTGCGAATCGGGCAAACATGGTACACCGTATTTGCACGATTCTTGCGCGATCCCGATGGTAGCGCACAGGTGAGTTTACTTAGAAAAGTATAATTTCCCGCCTATTGCACCGAGCAGATGTACAAGTCACGGCACCGCGTGCCTGGCAGAATACGCTAGACAGATTTAGTTGGGCGTACGCTGCGGAGGTGCGCCCACCCTAGAGATGCGGGTTGCGACTGCGCATGCGCAATGCGCGACGCATCCGCCCCGACTATAGTGCCTGGAATATACTGGTATATTCCAGGCACTATACCCCGACGATGCGTGGCTACGCACGCAACTGCTTGGGGTGAGCATGTTCGGGGGTGTTCACGCTCCGACCGCTCTCGTGAGATCTCGGCGCGGCGAGAAGGCAGCTTTCAAAATGGCAGCTGCTACGGCGGCAGGAGGCGAGAGTGCCGGTATTGTGCCGGTGCTCGATTGCAAACGCGGGCCGTCGCGTCTTTTTATCAGTAGGCGACGTCGTTTCCGTTCTAACAGCCTACATGAATTGAAGAATTTTCATCTGTGTCGTCGTCGCACCCTCGGTTGAAGGCCTTGCGCAACGAGTGGGAAGCGCGAACGGTTTGTAGTTGGACTACACAATTCAGAAGTGAGTAACAGGAATGCCTCGTGTAATTCGTTGAGTTGCGATAGCCGAGTGCAGGCACCAACCGGCGTTTCAGGCTATCTGAAATTTAATTATGCGAGTCGCATTCGCGTCTCAGGCCATGCTCAGTATTTGTCGCCGAGTCCTCGCTCATTTCGGCACTAAATGGAACCACTATGTCGAACGATTATGTTGTTTTAAAACGTTGGTGTTGCGTTACGTCGCAAAACAATTACGACGGACATATGCTGTCTCCGCCTAAGATTGAACCAAGGTAAGAGGGTGTCTTCATCGTACTTTTCAGATTCTTACAATCGGAGCCACGCTAATGCATTGAATTAAAAAAAAAAAAAAGAAGTCACTGACGAGCTACAGTTCATATTTGGGTGCGTCAAATTGTGCTCAACAGGTGGCAACAACAAAAAAAAATGCTGTACTAAAACCAGGAGCCGGTCTCTTAGCCTTCTACCCAGCGTGCGGGCTAATTCCGGTAATAGCGTCGCATCACCCCCCCCCCCCCCCCCCTGTGAACCTTGGGAAACGTTAGTGCATAGTAACTGCCATAGCAATGCCACCTCAATTATGTCCTTGTCATGACAACTATGCGAGTAGGCGGAGCGGATGGGGGAAGCGGTGATGTTCTCGCCCTTTTGGCTTTGATTCTGCCTAACCTCGTCCGCGCCTCTCCCGGCCACCGCCACCTTCGTTGGGCTCGGCCTTCTCGCTGAAATTCGACTTCTTGTTGCGATTCGCCCTAATGTTCCGTCCGAGAAAGCGTACACGAGAAATCTCCCTCAACGTTTGACGCGCGCGTTCTCCCGGCTCTGCAGCAGCCGGTGACCGTTATCGCCAAGGAGGACGGTTATCGCGCAGCTTTGCATGGCCAACCACTCTAAATGGGTGCACCAAAAATTACTCACAAGATGTCGACTGATTGTTGTGGATTAGATTGAGTGACATTTTTGGAGGAGCTTGTGCCCATGGCATTGCTGCTGGCCGCTTTGAAACCGATTCTGGGTTTGGGCCCGGTTGAAACGCGCACGCAAATTTGCAAGCTACTCCTAGCAAAAGAAGGTGCGAGTTAGAATCTCCCCAAGACGGTATACTCGTATAACACAAACCAAGTGAGCGAAGCTGCCCAAAACAGTGCGAAGCAAAGACCGCGTTGACGATGGCGTTTGCAAAGTGAAACACTCTCAGGAAGCCTCGGACGACACCATCGCGACCCCCATCGCACAAGACGCCGTACAATCTAGGCAAATAAAGGACCTCACGTGACCTCACGTACTCTCGCCGCGCCCGTATCATGGCTCGAGCGGTTACGCAACGCCGCTTAGTTTAACGAAATCTCTCGCGGCGGGTACCGTTTGTGCAACCGGTTTGGCAGGCAGGGAGGAAAAGATGTACCCCTTTGTACAGGAGAGCGCGTATGGAGTAACTGAAACGTTACGGCTTAGAGCGTGCACTCCTGGTCGTGTTACTCTAATGCTGTCACAGAGCGATATTCCCACGAGGAAGGCTACTGAAAATGGCACGACAGTGAAGATGGCACGACAGCGATCCAAACTGCTGGTTCGTAGTCGGGACGCGTGGAAAATCCTTTACAAGAATCATAGCTGAATTTTCACTTCGAAAGTAGTCGAGTATTCGACTACTTCAGTTTCGCTTTTTACACTATAGTGTACAAAGCGAAAATAATGTAACGGAGCGAGCAAGATAATCAGAAAATAAGTGAGAAAGGGATGTCATTATACTCAAAGACAACTTTCTGCTGCAATGGAAAGAAAACTACGGTTGGAGGGGGCACCTAACTGGTTTGTGTTACTGTGCCAAAGTAGTTCCCGATAAACTGGTTTCGGCTTCAGGTTCGGCGGGACAGATATGCATTTGCTACATTTCATTTGTTCGCATGAGCTTCGTGGTTGAGTGCGCGGAACCACGATCACTGAGCATCAGGCATATTGACGCCTCTTTCCCCACGCCTCATTTGTTCAAAACACAAGCAAACCCCTTCGACTGGAGAACTCAAGCCGAGTTAAATTATAACGTGGGCGATACCGTCCACCTCTGTATTGTTAAGAAGTGACGCGAATTTTACCATCGCTGCAGTTTTGAGGGCAAGCACTTATGTGTAAACTCTTGTGTATTTCAAAACTGAGCATCACCATGGGCATGTGTAGCCTGCTCAGCACGCGCGTCCTGTCGCACGTACAAGTCGTGCGACAGTACGCTCGCTTAAGCGGGTAAGCTGGCCAACCGAACGAAATGCGGAAACGACCTAGAGTCCTCCTTGCGTCAGTCTCACTTGGGCGCACCCGTTGCAGACCACTTCCTTCCTTTGTTTTGACAGCTTCTTGGATATCCTATGCGGAGAATGAAATGGTGAGGTACCGGAAGCTGCGGTCGAAAAAGGACACCATGCTTTTTTTTTCCCCTAAAGAGGACCTATGCGACGCCAGTGGCTAGTGCCGCAACCAAAAAACCCCGAAAATCTTATTTACAATGCTGCCCGTTTCACATATTCTGGCTAATAATTCAGTGGCACTATCAATCCAAGGTAAAAAAAATAAGAGCTTTATATGTTTGAAAGGCTTAGGTTACACCCAGCAAGTTATTTTTGTTGATCTACTTCCAGCTGCGCCGCGAAGTGGAGTTGTTCGGCTCTGTAGCCTTCTGTGGCCCTCACAGAAGCCCTAGGATTTAAGGGTGGCACAGAGGAAGTTAACTTCAAGGCTGTCCAGGCGATGAATAGATAGAATGCTGGTGGACGAAAACCAGAGAGGGGAATGTTGCCCAAGACAGCGACTACCTGTAACAGAAAAAAATAAGTGTGTTGTTCCTTCCCTAAGAGCAGCGCCAGTATTAAACGAATAGTTTTTGGTAAGATGACACGTCATTACCCCATTACAAAGGGGATACCATTAGCAGTCATAATCATCAGCAGCCTTGTCACAGAAAGTTGTCCCCGAGAATAGCACGGCGAACGAAGTTTATGTTACATTGTTCGAACAGAAGTATGAGGTATGTGTTGGTTATTGTGCCATGAGGACACGCACATACGCAATCTGGGGGAATGGCCAATCACCAGGGTGAGACCAAATCAGCTTCAATATGGCTACAGCGTACCTGTGCGAGACTGATTTTTCGGAAGATATAAGAGGGATTGAAAAGGCAAGTCTGGGCCCATACAAGATGCTTTTTCATATCTGCCTTGCAGTAAAATGGTCTTGCCCAATAACGCCCACAAAAAATTGCATGGGTATGTTTTGTAAATTTTGGACGGGTTACTGTTTACACCAGACGAAGCTCCAGTTCTATCTCGCAGCGGCCTGAACTTCTCTGTTCCTAGTCCCGGTTTAGGGAACCATGATTAATAATACTTTCTCGTTAATTTCTTCATCTCGATATAAAACCTGAACCCTGGCATTCCATTGTTGTCGGCAGATAAGAGTTGCCACAAAATTATTGCGATTGCCGTTATGAAACCCATGGTTCCGAGACTCGTTCCCGAGCACTAACGAGTGTGTTTTGCTGTTTCTTACAAAAAATGAAGGAAGCTCACACTAACGTGTAAGAATTTAAGGTAGCGAAGCATTACGCGACCTTCATGACCACCGCAATGGTTTAAGTCCGGGATTGCAGCTGATTTGCTTCTTCGCTGCCGCAACGACGTTTACTCCATCTTTGGGGCAATAAGTGTGAGCTTCCTTTGTTTTTGTGGAAACTTATAACCATTGGACCTTGGAGGGGCGTACGCTATGACTTTCTCGTTCCGAGCAAGTGTTGCCATGATTACGGTGAACGCTGGAATTTTCTTTGCCAATATTGGCCAATCTCCCTAAGTGGGTACGTCTGGCTTGACAAACGTGCGCAGGGGATGATGGGCGCTCGTCCCGTGCACGCACACACGAGCGCTAGGCATTTTCTTGGGTTTGTTAACTGCCGCGGGCGCCGCGAGGCCCACTCCCATGTGTGTGCGCCCACGTGCGCGCTCTCGGCAATTTCTTGGAATTTTTTAACTGCGGACACGGACACCTACGATGTGCTAACAGCTTCAGAAATGGCGCAGAAAGGTTCCAGCACTCACGAGATAAAAGCAAGCACACAGAGGATAGGACTCGCGCACTCGTGTTGTTCGAGACAGAACGAGAAACAAAAGAAAAAAAAATTGGCTCAGCTTCCACTAATGGTGCCAGGCTGCAAGTACAACAAAACTGGAGGACGACCTAGCTTTTCTCCATACTGACAGCGGATCCCATGGAGAGAGGGAGCAGCCGGATCCCTGCAGTGCAAAGCCGTTTTGCACGGCACTGTATAAGAACTACCGTAAGAGTATGCACAGTGTTTTATTAAGTAGCGGTCGTCATCATCCATTTCGTGGTTGTCTTTCTACAGCACAGCCGCGTGGGGCAAATCCTTTTGTAGCCTGTCCTCGACTCGGTAGGCCTGCACTTCTTCGTCAGCTGGTCCGGTGGCCGTCCCCGCGTGTGGATTGTGCAGGGAGGGCTTGACAGATTCGTCGTTATCGTTTTCGACGCGGCGGAACCGTGGCGCGCCGCTCGCTACACGAAGACGAAGGCGGGAGCTCCTTGTGTGGCGTAAGCCCCCGCTCCAGCCTGGACGTCGACGGACGGTCGGGGTTGTCGGTCTACGCCGGACGGATTTGTGCCGGCCTAAACAGCTGTGCTGTTAAAAAAAAACATGCGCGCTGGCCTAACAGAGGGCGCGTGGACAGTGCGGATGGGAGAAAATTTAATTACTTTGAACAAACCTGCACATAGTTCATTTCGAGGTTAGCGAAAGGGGGTAAGGACAGTGCGGGGGTGGTTGCGCAGAGCGGAGTTGCGTGGCAGGGGTGGCAGACTACTATCGTCTGTAGACGACATGTTCAGGGAAGCAAGCCGATAGGCGTGAGGGGTTTATTCCCTTTCCTTCCTGTCATTGCAAAAACAGCTCTCTCCATTAGTAAAACTCTCAAACTATTTCCCTTGGCTTTCCTTTGAGCCCCAGAATGCTAGCTTGCCTCCCTGCGCACAGAAGCCCGCATGCCCCCCTCCCCCCCCCCTCCCCCCCCTCCCCCCCCACACGCCCGCACGCACACACACGCACACGCGCACGCACACACACACGCGCGCGCGCGCACGCACACGCACGCACGCACACACACACGCACGCATGCACGCACGCACGGACGCGCACACACACACACACACACACACTGGCATACATACATACATACATACATACATACATACATACATACATACATACATACATACATACATACATACCCGCCGCGGTGGCTCAGTGGCTAAGGCGTTGCGCTGCTGAGCACGAGGTCGCGGGTTCGATTCCCGGCCGCGGCGGCCGCTTTTCTGATGGAGGCGAAAAGCAAAAACGCCCGTGTGTACGAGATTTCGGCGCACGATAAAGATCCCCAGGTGGTCAAAATTAATCCGGAGCCCTCCACTACGGCGCGCCTCATCGCCTGCGTTGCGTCGGCGCGTTAAACCCCACAATCAATCAATCAATCAACATACATACATACATACATACATACATACATACATACATACATACATACGTGGGTACGTACGTACGCACAGAAAGACACGTACAAATGGACGGGAGCTTGTCCATGCACAGGCATAGTTCGCGGCGTCTACATCGACAACCTTGACCGAGGGGACCGTGACGACGGCCTTTTACCGCACGCCAGACAGGCTGCTCTTCGGTTTTCCCCAAGCAAACATGGCCACACGCCCGCCCGCATACCGCTACGACACGACGTCGTATTCCTGCGTTCCTAGGGGCCGCGCCAAGAGACACGACTTTGCAACTCTCCTGGCGCTCTGTTTGTCGAGCAAACTTTTGTCTCCTGAAGAAACAGTCGCAGCCGTATGACCCTGGTTGCGTGAACAGGTGTGGGTCTCCGAGTTCCGTGTCTGAGAGCACGCGAAAGGAGCAGATAGGGCAAAGAGTCGCCGACATCGCCTTTTTATCGCCCACGTAACACCGGTAAGTTACGCAAAGACTAAGAAAAAAAAATGGTGAAAGATAAAAAGGCTGGGGCACCAATTCAGGTCAAGGGCGGTGGCTTCGCCGCTTTTTCCGCGGGATTCCCTTCTATCGTCACCGTCTGTCCGGCAGACGGGAAAGGGCGAGGGAGACGATGGGCGATTGGGGCCGGGGGTGTCGATGGTTGTAATTCAAATTCTTGTCAGCCAGGGCCATGTACGCTGTGTACTTCAGACATAGCAGTTTAGGAAAAAACCCTTGTGTTCCACGCAGGTCCCGATATATCAGAAAATAAGCAAAGCGACGGACCCAAGAGATATAAAATGGCGGCGACTACCTTCCATAGCGAGTTTTCGATTATACCAAAGCGGACCAGTAATAGTCCTACTTTATTATAGAACAGGAGGACTCGTCATTCAAGCAGGAGGCGATTACGCTCGCAATTCAAGATGTTTATTAAAGCGAAGCTTTCGCTGTCTCACTGCTGGCGTATGTCCCGACGAAAACTCACTGCAGAAACGCCAGCTTTTCCCAACGAAGATGATGATCGTGGGGGAAGTGAAAGAAAAAGAGCGCTTCCAGTGGTCGGAATTGATCCTGGATCTTTCGCGTTATGAAGCCAACGTATACTCTATTCAGCCACTCCAGGGCGATGGAACTAGTTCGAATTTGGAGAGGGATGCATGGACGTGCAAAAGTTGAAAAATCGTGCACCCTTGTGTGTAACGACGACGAACGACGATGGTTGAATGAGAAGCTTTCTTCGTGCAAAATCAAACGCCGAAGGGTCAAAGTCAAAGCCGCGGAGATCAAGAGCCCAAACTCCGTGCGAGTCCAAGCCACAGCTCAACGAGCCAATGTCTAAACCGCCTGCGAGCAAAAGTCAAACAACCACTGAATCACTCACGAGAAAGCTTTGCGTTCAACCATCGTTGTCATAAGGTAAACGGGTGCATGATTTCTTCTTTACCTTTTTTTCTCCTGGCGTATAAGTCGATCAAGAAAGGAAGGATGGTGGGTAATTATTCAGCCCCCGAACCAGACCTGCGAGCTAGCATGATTTGTCAGAAACTTGCGTGCCAACTCACCTCCTCTCCTAGAGGTATCCCTGGATTGACAGATGCCGTATGTTGTAATACATTAAATTCACAATAGCAAGTGTATTGCTTACGGCTTTCGACACATTTTGTGCTGGTATACAATGGATGCAAAAAAGCCCCTGCCCCATTTGTACAGAGTGCAACTAAAGCAGTAGAATAGAGACACAGCCTGAAAGAGCAGTCGAAGCTGTTTTAATGGCGCCATCATAACTGGTCATTGCCCGCTTGCAGCGCAAAGTGGAAGCCAGATAGCTCTTTTTGAAAAGTCGCTTGTCAGTGCAAAGATCTCGTTAACGGCAATAGAACGGTTTGCGTTGGTATTTCCATACAGTCTTCTGCGGCGAATTCTAGTGAGTGCAAGTAGAATTCTCGTGGGAGCAAGGAGCCCCGGCGTGCCGTCATACGAACACAGAAGGCTGAATGATTTCTTGTTTTAACTGAAACATATGTTTCCGATAGTGCGAAGTTTGTCTTGTTGGGGAAGCATTCTTGCGGACAAATCGCAAGATAGGGACAAAGGACAAAAAAAAAAAAAGACGACGGCGAGCGCTAACCAACGACAGTCGTTCAGGATCTCTCGTTGGTCCAACTAGGGTCCAAGTGAGGGAGTCTCTACCACAAACGGTGGAAGGTTTACAGGTACAAGATTGGGAACGCCGCACGTGCCTTCCTCGTCTTACCTTGACTTTAGTATGATGTCATTCCTCATGTGCGCCAAATCACAAGACGCGATGGCTTCTGTTGTCTGGTCAGTATTGTCCTGTACGAAGGCTTGCATGCTGTCCAGTACTTGAGCCGACAACCACTGCTTAGGCTAAGCCGCCTCGCTTGCCTCTTGCATTCTGTCCTCAGGATGTTGCACACCCCTGTTCCTTGGACGACAGATGGGGTAAAGTCATCAAGGATGTGCATAAAGTTTTAAGGAAGTATTTTGTTCCGTATGCACGAAGTAAGCCTTCGTGCACGGCAAGTGGTCAAGGCGATCAGCGCGCTAGGACTTTCAGCTCCTGCACGGCTCTCGTTGGTTAACGCTCGTCTCCGTCTCTCCTTGTCCTCTGTCGCCATTAAATCAAAAGATTCCTTTGCGGGACCGATGGCGTTCGGATAAAAAAACTAAAGCATTTCCCCATCGACCGGCTGGCCGACCGAAAAACTGATACGATCTCTGGAGAAGTGGCCTGTGCGGTAAGCCGGGAAAACGGTTACTTGAAAATCGCGAAAAAGGAACGGTTCTAACCAAGGCAATACCCGCATCGATCATGCACAAGGAGTACAATAGTATTCCTCTACCTCATAAACCACGTATCGGCGTGCATATGCGTTTACTTAGGGCGCGAAAAATTGTCACATGACTTCATCCTTCGTTCGCGACTTGGGTCTTTGAAGGTTTGACGATCGATTGGACGCCCTTTAAGAGAAGGTTGGGGGCACTTTTGGCGCACTTTTGATTTCAGAAAGCATTAGCTCTTCTCTCAAGTTTCTTTAGGAAGAGGCGGTAAAGTTTTCTTGCGCTGCTTCTAAAAAGATCATAGGCTTCGTAGCTCTACCAGGGTGTTTTTAAACGAAAAAACGTTGCTCTGTTTGCTGGAAAATAGATAATTAAAGGTGGCGTTTATCTGCAACGTTTTCGCTCATATGTTATTGTGACGTTAAAGGGATCATGAAGTCCCAATGGAAGTTTGGCTAATTGGAAAAAAATAGCTTCGTTAGAATGCCACTGACACCACTTTTAACACAAACTCCACTAAAGTGAGCTATATATGGAGGAAACACATAATAGGCACGGGAAACCCTATACCTTTCCGCACTGAATTTGTTAACGTATTATGGGCAGCTCGTTGCGATTGGCGAGGCCGACAATATTCAACGCAGATTAAACAAGAACTACAAGCTCGCAGTGCGAGGTATTTGCGGTCAAATTGAATGCAGATTCTTTTTTTATAGCAGTAAGAGTGGTGGGGCACACAATGAAATTAAAGAACGAACATGTTACCATAGAAGCACTACTGCGTGCGGCAAGCCCTATGGCTGTAGATGCTGTGCAGTCGACGGGTGCTTTGGCTTCTCTGACACGACACGAGCCCAGTGGTACCTGCGGCACTGCCGCTCACGCAACCCTTCCTGTCGAGTCATTCCCACTCTTTCACGACACGATTACTATTAGCAGTAGCAATGAGCCCGGTACAAATCCGGTTAGAAAAAAAAATTGTGTCGTTTCGCCGTCAATGAAGGCGGACGGTTACCAGGCCAAGGGAAGACATGTTTCGGCTGCTGGCTTCAGCCTTAGTGAAAATAATATCTTCTGCTTTCAGTACCTTCCCTGGATACGTCATTGCCGACATCACTAAACACACGATGCAACAGCCGAATGAAAATTGAGGCTTAAAACTTTTGAAATTTCTTGGTGAATAAAGCATCGTTTGAAGCCGCAAAAGCTCTGTGGGCACTATAAAACAACAAATCTTTCGAGCAAAATAAACTTGTCTTCATGGCCCGTTTAAAGAGCGTACCCCAAAATGGCGGCCCCAGATTCCAATTATTAGACACCCCTCCTCCTTATCTCCTTGCGACCTGGACTACAACTTTCAACTTTAGTAGATCACGCCATGCATCTTCCTCAGTGCCTGTTCTCATTAGGTCAAACTTTCGGAGCAGAGTGGAAAACAATCAAAAAGGGTTGTTTTTTGACGCCATCTTGGTATTGAGACTACCAGGAAGTTGTTAATCAAGCCCCGCCCTCAATACGCGGTACTTAAGGACTCGGGAGGCGCTTTCCGAGGACTTGCTGCCACCTGGGAGCAGTTGTAGGGAATGCATGCGGAATTTCTGGAGCAGTTGTTACCCTTCTCGTTTCAAGCGAATTGCGCTATTAACTAGTAACTGATTTTACCAATGGCTGATGCATATTTGCACGCTAGGCGTAAGTAGGACGGCAGGCTTCCGCCTTCACCCCCGCATGTACGCAGGTTTCGATTACGCTTGCACACAAGGCGAAACATCGCAAAGAAATCGAACCTAAAACCACCTTCGCTATACGTGAACCTATCTTATAGTGTTTGCTACCTCAGATTTGTGTTGTTTAAAAATCACGTGACGAGCAAGGCTTCCCACCTACATCACTGTCAAAACCGAACAGTTTCTGTCGGTCAAATACCGGCAGTCCAAAAATTGGCGAAGCTTGCCCCAAGTCGCGCAAGGCTTGAACCATAGCGGAGCTGGAGGAGTTCTTTCTATGTAAGCACTGAACGGGGCACCACAACGCATTGCATTAGGTTAGAAATTGTCTATTTATATCTTCTGTCGTCGCTTTTCACTGTGGTAGTAGTATTCATTGTAATATCCATCTATATCGTCATCTTCCTCATGCACGACAGGTGGGTCGGGATCGTTGCGTCCGCAGGCTTTCACATTTCTCCAGGAGTGGAACGCGTCAGCACGCGCTAGAAGTGGCGGCAACCGGGCTTCGCGAACTGGGCGTCTTTAGCGCGAGCTGTCTTAGGCTCCCCCCTGGAGGCGCGGATGCCCGTGAACTGTTTTCTTTCCATTTTTTTGCGAGTGCCACGCGATGTCCTGGACGACGCCGGTCGCTTATCGTAAAGCGCGCGCTCACGTGCGCGGTAAACAGCGGGAGCAACTATGACCAAGAGAGAGAGAGAGAAACAACATTTATTCAGGCCTGCGTAAACCCGGTGGGTTACCTACTGGCGCTACTCGCCGGACCCCGTGCAAGGGGTGATGGAAAGTCGCACTTTCGGCCGCTGGCGTTCGATGGCCGCGAGCGCGAGCTCGGCAGCCATCTTTTGGAGTTCGTAGTTGACGCTGGTGACCGCGTCCCTCACGCTTGGTGGGAGCGGATCATCGTCCTCCTCCGTTGTTGTTGTCGGTGGTTGATTGAGGCAACCCCACAGCATGTGATGCATGGTCGCACGAGCGCTCTCGCACAGCGCACACTCGTCCGTTGGGTACAGTTCGGGGCCCACGTGCTTGGCGACCACGGGCGTCCATATCGCCCGCGTTTGGAGCTGTCGCACGAGCACCAAACTTCTTCAGTGTTTATATAGCTCTAAAACCATGCTACGAATAAGGATGCAGCAGCCTCCCACTCTGTGAAGACGCAGGTGCATCGAAGCTCTGGCGTGTTTTACCCAAGGAGGTTGTATACAACCTCCTTGGTTTTATTTCAATTCACGCCGTTAAATCGACCATAGACGCGAGTTTTGGTATACGTTGACCAAGCCACGGTAGAAAATTTGCACGAAAGAAAATACGGTTATTTGTAATTTGCGTTTGTGCATATTTTCTTGTTAATTAGCTAAATAAAACTTGGAAGTTCTACAGTTTTATTCTAGGGGGCGAAGATGGGGCTGTTCTTTTTCTGTCCCGTAGAAGACCCTGAATGCTCAGATGGGAATCGCACAGCATTTACAACTTTATAAGATGCGGCACATCTCTTGCTCTGAGGCATGTCACTCCTGCGTCGTCGTCGTCGGCGGCGGCGTCCGTCCGCAGCCCTCCTCCGTTCTCCTCTCCCACAGCTGTGTGCAACACTCTCACTCTGGCGCATTAGCATAACCACAGCTGGCGTGCTTGGTTGGCGCGCGCTTCGCTGCGTTAACACTGCGTTAACAGCTGTTCCGGTGTGCATGTGCGCGCATGCGCGACTCTCCTCCGCGGTCTCCTCTCTTTCAACCCAATGGAAACGCCAATTGAACCCCCAGATGCGCCGCATCACACCAGGGTTCCCTCGCGGGGAGATGGAGGCAATTTTTGTGAAGTACGTAATTATTAAGCGTAGATGAAACTCGGGGTAACGTTACAGTCGTCTTAGTGGTTAATTGTCATATTAGGGGCGAAGCCCATTAGGGACTCAGCGTGCCGGCGTCTCATGTCGTCATCGTCTTATGTTGTCGTAGTAGAATGTAGTCACGGTGCTAAAACATCGGGACACTCTTTTCCAACGTGTCGCTTGAACGTCACGTGTGCTAAAAGATAACAACGGGACACCCCATTTGAAACGCCTCGCTCTTGAACGCTTCGTGCTTCAAAGACACGAAATTTACAGAAAAGCTGTATACCTGTACCCCCCAACTGTTTCATCTCCGTGGGCAAAAACGCTAAGGCCCTAAGATTACACTTATACACTGCATACTTCGCCCCGCCCCAGGTTTCAGGTTAGTGGAGATGGCCAAGGATTTTTATTTGTCTCGGGATAGTTTAGAAAAAGCGCAAGGTACACCCGTTTTCTGTAAGCACACTCCCACTATAAACTGACCCGTATTGACAGCAGACTGTAATTCTGGGACGTTTACAACTTGACTGTGAACTAATTTGTAGTAAATTAGAGTCGGCGTAACGAGACTCGTCTTAGTGGCCCATTTAAGTATGGTTTCTCCCATGGTGTTAGATTGCGTGCAACATAGCATTTGCGAGAAATCGGAGACAATTTTTTTTGGGGTCGGCACGACGCGTAGACAGGCAGACATCGACCACCGCAAAGAAATAGCGATACAGCTTCGCTTTTATAAGATAACGTAGGCAGTCCGCATTTTGAACACTGCTTGCTATGCACGCACTAGCGATATATAAGTAAATGGTACAAATACATGAAGACTAAGATAAGATTAGAAAGGGGTGTAACAAAAGATTAATGCTGCAATAAATACAAGAAACTTTGTGGCATATGAATTTTACACAAGCAGCGTTTCACTTTCGTTAGTATACACCGGATACGTTGCCTTGGCCCAGGCCCGCTTCTTAGGATTTTTTGCACAACTTTACTGTTGTGCAAACAAGCTGACCTACAAGGGCAGACATGTCGGGAAGCCCAAAAGTAGGCATGTCGTGCGGCAGAGCCAACTTGAATTCCCCCATTATAAAAGCGAAGCTTCAGTGTCCTCAGTGATGCCGTCGTACGCCAATACGCCCTGCAGAAAAGCCACCTTTTTCTGACGATGATGATGATTGGTCATGGGTGAGGTGAAAGCAAAAAAAAATTACGCCCACCTCCCCTCGCGGGAACCCTGGTGTGATGCGACGCTGAGAAGGGTTCAAGCGCAAGCGGAGAGCAACCGTCGACCGAAAGGCCGCCGGAGAGCGGCACACCGGTTATATGCGCAGTGCGCCCGAAGGAGAGGAGACCGCGGAGAGAGAGAGTGCCGCGGCTATGACGCAACACAATCCAACACAATCCACTTTAATCCAATCCAATCCAATCCAATCCAATCCAATCCAAGTCAAGCCAAGCCAAGCCAAGCCAAGCCAATCCAATCGAATCCAATCCAATGCCCCTCGCGACAGAGTGTTCGCTATCGGAGAGGAGAGGGGGAGAGTGGCTGCGGACAACAACAACGGACGCACGCAGAAAGGACAGGGCCGCCGACAAGAGATGCTCTCAGCGTCGCATCTAAAAAAATCTTCTGGTGGACGGAACGAAACCTGAGTCTCTTGCTATGAAGGCGGCGTCTATCCGATTGCTCCATTTGCTCTTGTACTTGTTAACACTAGGGCTGGGCGTTGGTTGAAACTTTTTGCCCGATTAATCGCTATTCTTTAATAGGTTAATCGCTCATGCTAGTTTAATAATAAAAACGACAAAAAATAATTTTTTAGTAATAATCTTAATGAGTAGTCTAGTAAAAGTAACATCAATATGCATCGCCGCCCGTTCACCGATATTCCAAATACGGTAAGCGTGCCATCATCAAGGCGCTGATGGGCGAGATGCTTATCAGAGTAGTAATTTGGGTGAGTTGGGACATGATTGTCGATGTTTCAAAGCGCTGCATGAGACGAGGGACGAAAACATAAAGAAGACACACACAAAGTTGAAAGTTGGCCCTCTGTGCGGGCGTTTTCGCTTTTCGCCTCGATCTGAAAATCAGCCATTGGTGCCGGGAACATACACAGGTGGTGGTGGTGAGTGACTCGGTTGAGAAAAAGAACAGAAGTGGACTGGGGATATTATTGAGCCAATCTGGGGGCTCACCTGAATTCAACCCACTCCGGGGGGATGGGAATATAGGAGGGGAGAATAGACAGGGTAGAGAAAAGAATGGATATGATCGTGCACCCGTCTTGGGGCTCCAAAGCATAATCTGAGCATACTTGCCTTATTTATGATGTGAGGTAAAGCGGGTTATTTGAACACAAATGTTATCCTTGACGCGCTTGCGTCGAGAACAATTTCAACGTACCACTTTAGTTTCATTTTGTTCACATGACTTCCCCCGATGAACCGGTTAAAAATATTAATGGCGACTAAAGCCTTAATCGATTAATCTGACAGATAGTACGCCGAGAACTGGAAGCGACTACACCTGCCGAAACCATATCACATGCCGTCAACAGCCCTGTTCCAGCCATTTCGCTGATTCAAGCTGTCGTTCGTGTTGAAATTACCAACACGTGCCTACAGCCAGTACGCGCCGTAACTCGTGCTCTCCGCCGCAATTTGCCTCGCCACTATTATCATCTCATTCGCGCCTTGCCGGTGTCTCTTCCATGAAAAATACGCTTAATCTGTCCAATTTTTAATTCCGCCGCAATCGCTCTCGTCTTTGTTCCGCAAAATTTATCATTATAACCCTGCTTTAAAATGTCAACTTAACACTCCCCTCGTTACGTGTCATCTCGAATTGACCATGGCGGCAAAGTTTAAGTGCCGTATTGGCGAACAGACATGCATATACAAATCTTTTATCTAAAAA